>NC_048301.1:41924775-42034511 GCF_013100865.1 Trachemys scripta elegans
TGGGGAGCTGCCGCACGGCTCCCCGGGCCGGGGGGGTGGGGAGCTGCCGCGGGGGGGCGCCTCAGGGCGGGGGGAGCTGCCGCAGGGGGGGCGCCTCAGAGCGGGGAGGGGGGTGGAGAGCTGCCGCAGGGCTCGGGGAGGGGGAAGGGCGCAAGGTGGAAGTTTCGCCTAGGGTGCAAAACATCCTTGCACCAGCCCTGGGATAGTGGAACAGTTTAACTGGGCCCTAGGCACAGCTCAGATAGGCTTCCTCTGTAGAAAGACACAAAAAAGACTGAGCCCAATCATTCTTCCAGATGGCATTCAAACCCCCTCTTAGCACAGAAGTGAAAGAAGAATGAGGAAGTAACCTCAAATTGATTAAACCTTGGGAGTAATCCCACAGAACACATACTGAAATTAAGATGAATGCAGGATCCAGTTGTATTCTTATTTGTAAGGATCATCTGAGCTAGTAACTAAAACAATAGAATTTCATTGTGGCAACCTCCACAAAACCACAAGCACGACAGAAGCTGAGGATGAAGCAGTTGCAACAGGAATGGATGTTGTGCTGGAGCAGGCTGGGTCAAGCTACTCAGAGGCAATTCCTGTGGTAAGAACCAGAGGGAAAGCTGACATAGCAGGTGCCAACTGAAAATGTTTCATTACAGCCTATTGAAAAGTGATTAGATAGGAAGGACCCCAAAGAGGTCTGGCTGGGGAAAAAAATAAATGAATGAGTAAACAGGAGGCACTAGACTCATTGAATTTAAAGCCAGAATGGACCACTCGATCATCTAGTCTGACCTCCTGTATATCACAGGCCACCAATACCACCCACTAAACCCAACAACCACAATTAGACCAAAGTATTACAACCCACAGGAAACTAGACTACTATGTGCCACAGGCATAGACTAGGAGAGACCAAGATGCATCAGTGCCCCAGGCTCCTGCAATGGCAGAGAAATGATTAAATGAAATATACCCAGATGATCCTGGCAAGTGACCCACACACATAGGTTTACAAAGGAAGGCAAAAAACACCAAGATCACTGCCAATCTGACCTAGTGAAAAATTCCTTCCTGAGCCCAAAAATGGTGATCAGTCAGACCCTGAGCATGTTGGTTATTCCATATCCTTTCTCCCTGCAGTCGCTCCCCTATGTCACCACTATCAACTCCTTTGCCTCAATATCTTAACTCTCTAAAATCTTCCACCATCCATCCACTTCCTAAAAACCTTTCCTTGACTCCAACATTATACACACCACGTCAGAAATGATTCTTAAAGAAAACATTAGGAGAGAGTTTTTCATCTTAAAGGCTTTCCATGGCCCTATCCCTGGAGGTAAGTCAGTCTCTTCACTGCAGATGGGGAAAATAAGCAGAGAGGGGAAATCAGTTATTCAGTGTCAAAGCTGAACGTAGAACTCAGCCGTTTCTAGCTCTCACCCACGTGCTCAATTCTACAGAGACTGTACTGTTGTCTAAGTGCTGGAGAAAGAAGCTCTCTCTAATCTTCTTTACCTCTTGTCCAACAATATCTTCTAATATTTCGGTGTAAGGTTCATTCTGATCATAGCAGAGAAACCTCTCTCCTCTGAGTAGATAATGACTTCAGAAGGTTCTTGCTCCCTCCTTGACCACAGTGCATCTTGTGAAAAACTGTGGACAAGATCACCTCCTGGATCTGCTTCCAAAGATGGGCACATGCCTCTGAGTCCCACACCATGGTCCTACCCTGACCTAACCACCCATGGCAGCTACTACAAGATCACTCACACTATAGAACTTTATGATTCAGTACCACTCTTTTCTTTCAATCTTACTTTTACCCTTAACCTTAGTTTTGACTTATGCTAAGGACATACAACTCAAAATATCTTCTAACACCTTTAAACAAATCCTTTCTTGTCACCCTCTCAGCTCATCTTGCTCTAGTGCATTTGTGACTTCTTCAACACTTGTTTCAGATGGCTGTCTCAAGGACAATAATTATTTCTTCTCTTGGGCAAGAGAAGCCCTTCTCCTTTACCCAGACCTCTTTTGTCTCTGGCCTCCATGACCTAGGCAAAATCCTACACTCTTCTCCACCCACAACTGTGATATTGCTCCTATTTGCTACTGCTACTCCACCCTGACTACTGCAGTTTCCTTCTCTATGGCCTCCCCGAATCCCTAGTCTCCAGGCTCCAGCATGCAAATGTTGGTGCCATCATCTTGCACCTTTGTGGATAGATGATCACACCAGCTTGACTTTTTAAAACAATCTTGCCACTGCTGAGAACCTTTTCCCTGCAGCTCCTGCCATCTGGAATAATCTTCCTGTATCTCTCCATCTCCATTCAAATCTCAGATGAAACATCCTTTCTCCTTTACCTCTGAATCTCTTTACCTGGGCTATTTAGTTCTGCAATACATTCTGGGATAATCTGTATCAAAGGTATTACAAAGGTATTCACATCAGTAAATTAAGTTGAATGAAGCCTTAACAACTTTGTGTTTGTTAACCAAGACTGCACAGAGACAGGGCACTACAAGAGACAGACAATTGGAATAAAAATCTCATGTTCTGCCAAGACACCTTCACCTCTGACAAGGTGTGACATGCCCTGTAGTGAGAGGCCATAGCTAAAAAGTCCAGGTGAATGGCTAGGTGGTCCCACCACCTCCTTTTCTGATTTTGCCTATGTCCTGCACAAATGCATTCTGCATCACCTCCACCCCCAGCAATCATAATAATAACCTTCAGGCAAATGCTCAAACGTTTAGACCTTCTGAGTACATGCACAATCCGCAACAACAGAAAAAACAACTCCACATGACAGAAGTAAGTAACCAACCTATCTCAACTGTCAAGACCAAAGTTATCTTTTTTGTACTGGATATTTTTCATTTGCATTAACACCTACTAGCCATTAAAGGAAAGAGATAAGTGATGCTGTTCAGCTGAACTGTGCAGAGCAGAGAGGAAAAATCCCAAAAGGGAAAACCCTGGGAGTCCCAGGAGCCATTTCATTGAATATCCAAGATATTCCAGTTCCGAGGGAGAAACGGGATGCTGTCCAACATTCCATTACAAGGACAGAAATGAGAAAATAGCAGCACTTTGCAAAGCAGTCTGAGAACAAATAAGCCTCCACTTGGCACTGGGATAATACCCTAGTCCAGCTCACTAAGAAAGTGATGGAGAATAAGCATTCACATAGGAGCAGAAATTCTTCTTGCCTGTGGTGGTGTCCAGGCTGCCTCCCTCCTTGCTGACACACAAGAACAGCAAAGGGCTTAAGACATTATCTTCAAGGGATCTGTCATTTCAAGCAGTACTACAGCCAAGTACCTCCCTTAGATTGGTCTATGCACAAGAAGCTACAGCTCCCCCTTTACTGCTTAGGATTCATTGAAAGAACTCTAGTCCAAACCAATGGTCAATTACAAAGAAAGCAAGTAATTGCTCCATTTCTCTGGAGGGTAATGCTCAGTGCTCAGAGAGTCAACCCAAAGACAGCACACAAGGGACTGGCAGTGCATTATGGCGAGACCCATGTTACCACTTAAGAGTCACCAATCCTAACCTCATTTGTTTCCTACAAATGAAACTTCCCCTGATTAAGATCACAAACTATTCAAATTTCTAAGATCATGGAGGAGCTGAGAATGACCCAAAATTCCCTTTGCAGTTGAGACCAGAAGTGGAAGAGGAACAGATGATGAAACAGAAACCAAATCAAAAGGCATCCAGAAAAGAGCAGCCCCCGCCAAAATTCTTGGGTATTGGAGAAAGGCCTGTGCCCACCTCTACTCATGGGATCCTCTGTAGAGCTCAGGAACCTCTGTTGCATATCCTTACTCATTATCCTACAAGGGTCTTCCTGGTAAGAGAAGTGCAGGCTGAGGTACCATTGCAAAGAGGGGACAGTCCACTTCATGGCCAGCACTCAGCACTGTGAATCTCTGTACTTTTCAGCTGGCCCAGAATTTACTCACCATTTACAGCTTTTATGAGAAATCCATTCTGTAAATTCATAACATCAAAAATCAAATGCTTCAAATACATCTCCGCTTTCGTAATCTCTTCACCCTGAGCTGTGTGTGTGAATTCAAGCAGGAATTCAATGACCAGTGGGGTCTGCCCTAGCAAAAAATGGTTACTTACCATTTAACTTGTTTCCTGAATAAATCGCCACTTGTAGAGACATGTGCCCCATTAAGTGGCTCCCACAGGTCCAAGAAAGGCTAGGTCAAGGAGGAGAAGGCACAGCACTCCACTCCTTCCTTATGCCTCAAAATGTGGTCTTGAAAGTCATGGAGATCTGTATTGATTCCCACTTGTTGAATTGGATATGGGAACTGGAGCCGCAGCCAGGTGTCCTTATGTCCAATGAAATCTCACCTCACCAGTTATTCTCACCCCACAAGATAAATCCAGATCCAGATTTTGGCAGATCTGAGTTTTGTGAGATGTACTTTACCTCAATTCATATAGAGTCTTCCATGTTCTGAATTTGTTTCCAGGTAGATAGAAATCTGAACAGAGAAAGATTTCCATCCACCTGGGCTCCAGTCACTATGCCACAGGAAAGGTGCACAGTGGCCAACTGCAGGCAGCTCACAAACTCTCACTGAAATTAAAACCCTTTGATTTAAAATTCAGTGCACAATGCCTGTGAGGTGAAAAATGCCTCTGAGAAAACAAATGGGCTGGAAGCTCCCCCCCCACCAACATTTGTGGGGTCAATCTGGCTGACAGAGAGAGATGAGGGAAGAGCAGCCTTTCAGAGATCCAGCATTTTAACAGCAGAAGGGACACTGGACATTCATCATGAGCCATATGAGGCCTCAGTCCAAAGGGAAAGGAGATGAAAGAAACCAGGGGCAAAGGGGAAAGAAGGTTCTAATTTCAAATATGAAAGCTCTTTCTGCCTCAGATATGGTCTCACAAATACTCAAAAAGCTGTGGGATTCTTGAAGCTAGTCACCCACAGTGAAGTTGATTGGGACACACATAGTGCAGTCGCATCCCATGAGCCTCCTCTTCTACAATTGTGCTAGGATTCCAGAGGCCTCACTACACTCACTTGCAGGCTCTTTCACCTTTGGGCAAAACTGACTAAAGCTGCTATCCTGGTATTCTCCTCAGAGCTGCAACACGAAGTCCTGGGTTGCTGAACTTGCTTACCTGAGGCTTCTGAAAGGGATTTCTTCTGGCAGACTCAGATGAGTGATGGACTACCCGGCTTGACCGCTGGCCCGGATCCTGGCACACAAAGCCTGTGGGAGTAGGGAGACATGTAAGAAGAAGAGGTTACTCACCTGGTGCAACAACTGTGATTCTTTAAGATGCATTCCCCCCCATGGGCATTCCACTTCACACGCATGTGCACCCCATGCACCTTTGACTGGAGACCCAAGCAAGGACCATACATGCCCTTGTGCTCACAATACCATGGCTATATTGAGCTGTGCAGATGAACTGTGCTCAGTTCCTTTTCTACTGCAAAGTCTCACAAAGGAAACTCTGAAACAGAGAGGAAGGAGGGCAGGGAATGGAGCAACTGTAAGGGGATACACCTTGAAGAACCAGATACTGCACTCCTTCTTCGAGAAGTGTCCCTATGGGTGCTCCACTTCAGGTGACTCCAGAGCAGTATCCCCACAGGCAGGAGGGAGCTCCAGCATCAGGTGCAGCACTGAAGACAAAACCACACTGCCAACTGCTGCATCAGATCTAAAGGCATGGACCAAGGCTTAATATTTGGAGAAGCTATGTATTGAAGACCACATAGCAGTTCTGCAAATCTCAGATACTGGAACATCCGTAAGTAATGCCATAGATGCTGATTGCAACTTTGTAGAGTGCACTAACACCCTTGAATTTTAGGTTGAATGTACATCATAACATACAAAAATACACCCAGAGATCCACCTCAATAGCCTACTGGGTGAAGACTGTAGATCCTTTAGAACTGACTTCAATGGAAGTAAGTAGTCTAGGAGACAACTGACATTTTTTGGCTCTATCCAGATAGAAGGCCAATGTTCTTCTAACATGTAAAATATGAAAGGAAGCCTTCTGCTGAGAATTATGTGGTTTTGGGGCAAAACTCCGTAAAATGAATGCACTGACTAAGATGCAACTCAGATGACACTTTAGGTAGGAATTTAGGGTGTGAACGTAAGGAAACCTGGTCTTTGAAGAATACCGTGAAAGGATGGTCTGTCATTAAGGCCCCAGTTTCTCCAACTCTTCAGGCTGACGTGATGGCTACCAAAAAACACCATTGTCATAGGCAGGTGAAGAAAGGAACCGGTCGCCATTGGTTCAAATGAAGGTCTAGTTGAGACATCTAAGAACTAGATTGTGATCCCAAGTCAGAGTGGGGTCTTTCATTTGAGGGAAAAGGTTTCCAAAACTTTTGATGAAACTCAGAGTTATTGGGTGAGTGAACACTGAAAACACTTCCATTGGGGAATGAAAGGCTGTTATGGCTGCCAAGTGAACCTGGACCAATCTGGTTGATAATCCTGTTTTCTTCAGTTCCAGCAGGTAATCTAGGATAATCAAGAATGAGGAAGATGCGGGTGTAAGTCATTGGAGTTCACTCCAATGGCTAATCTTTTCCATATTTGAAGGTGAGTATTTTGGGTAGACTCTTAACTACTTTTTAATAACACCTGTTGTACCTCCACAGAACAGGCAGACTCTAGCCCCATAAACCATTGAGGTGCCATGCCCCGAGGTGGAAAACTCCTGGGTTGGGATGAAGCAATTAACCGATGTCTTGGGAGAGGAAATAAGGGATGATCAGAAGCTTGATCACTGGACAGAGGGACAGATAAAACAGGTAAGGATGCCAAGCTTGCCTCAACCACACTGGGAATCTTAGAATAACCTGGCTTTGTCCTGTCTGATTCTGTTCATCATGCTCAGTATTAGAGGCATTGGGGGAAATATTGTCCATGGTAGGAGGTAGGTGCCCCAGAGAATGGCCACCTAGACTGCCTCTTGAACAGAAAAGACCATGCTTCCTGTTTATAGAGGTGGCAAAGAGGTCCACTTCTGGAAAACTCCGAGTCTGAAATATGCCTTGGAGGGCCTGAGAGTCCAACTCCCATTTGTAGGCCTGAGAGAAGCACCTGCTGAGAGCATCAACCATAGTGTTTTGAATATCAGGGAGGTAGATTGCTGAAATGCGTATGCAATGGCTCATGTGCTAGTTCTGCAACATTACTGCTTCAGCATCCGTAGGGAGTGTGGGGGGTAGATCTCCTTTCTCCTTACTGGATTACATAAAACATGCAGGCCACATTGTCCATCATGACCCTGATGAGAGGCAGAAAATAAGGACAGGCATTTCTGACTGCCCTGAGTTCCAACAGGTGATGTGGAAACTGGTTTCTTGAGGCAACCATCTGCCCTGGATTGTATGAGCATCGAGATGAACTCCCCATCCCAAAAGGATACGTCCATCATTATGGTGACCGTCAGAAAAAAGGAATGCCTGCACCAATATTTTGATGATCTTTCTACCAGTCTAGGGAATATTTCACCTACCAGGGAACTGAAACCTGTTTGTCTAAGCTGCATTTCTTTGGTAACTACACTGCTCTGAGCCACCCCTTGAAGAATGAAGGCACAACCTTGAATAATCTTTTACAAAAGTACAAACTGCCATGTGACCTAGGAGTTGGAGGCAGTTTCTCACTGAGGTTTGAAGGTGATCAAACAGTCTTGGCTAGATCTAACAACATTATGAATCTGTCCATATGAAGGTAGGCCCTGGTCTTCAATGAATCGAAGGATGCCCCTATGAACTGTATTTTCTGTACTGAGGTCAACGTGGATTTTTTTACATTGAGTTGAAGACCTAATTCCAGGAACAGCAAAAGAGCACTCTGCATGACTGATTGCACTGCTTTGTAAGACCAATCCTTGAACGACCAATCATCGAGGTACAGGAATACTAAAATTGCCTCTCAACAAAGCTAAGTGCCACTGCAAATACTTTTGAAAAATACTCTTGGAGCTGAGAAGAGTCTGAGGGGGAGCATTTAGTATTGAAAAGTATCCTGGCCTAAATCAAAAACACAGGTATCTTCTGTGAGATGGATGTATCACTTTATGGAAATAAGTGTCCTGTAGATCGATGGCTGAAAACCAACCCCCTGAATTTAGTGAAGGAATTATAGCTGTCAGAGTTACCATGCTGAACTTCTGAGACTTTACAAATTTGTTTAGTAGTCTTAAATCTCAAATCAGTCTTAACTCTCCCATTTTCTTTAGTATAGGAAAAGTACCTTAAGGAGAAACCCTTTCCCTTTATGTTGAGCATGAACAGGCTCTATCACTCCTAAATGAAGAAGTGAGCTTATCTCCTGTCTCAACAAGAACTTGTGAGAGGGGTCCCTGAAAAGGGATGGGTGGGGGGGGGGTGGAAAGGAGGGAGGGAGGAAAAGTGAATGGTGTAGCCCAATGTTACAATCTTCAAGACCCATTTTTCTACGATAATCTGTTCCCATGCATGTTGAAAATGGGTAAATCAGGGTCCAAATGGGGGAGATGGGCAAATTGTTGCAGATGTGAACTAAAGTTCGTGATGATTCGAACCCTTGACCAACCCATCAAATTGGTGTTTTGCTTCTGGTTGAGTACTTGGGCCACATAGATGAACAATTCTTTTCCTCTGCAATCTATATTTCTTCCTTGTGGATCCAATGTGCCTCTGGAACCACAAAATTGGATTGGCCAGTATCTCTGGGTGCTTTGTGACCTACTAAGTTTTCTTTTGTTCATAGGGGTGTAAATTCACAGAGATCGTAATTTGGCTCTGGAGTCTTTCAAAGTGTTCAGGGACTTCTCTGTGTTTTCTGAAAACAACTTCAGAGGTGAGATCCTCTACAATGCTCTGGACTTCTCAGGGAAAGCTGGACAGTTGGAGCCAGGATGCCCTGCGCATAACTACCACCACAGAAATGGAATGTGCCATGGTGTCTACCACATCTCAGGACACTTGAAGAGATGTCCTGACCAATAATTGTCCCTTAGCGGTGATGGTCTGAAATCATTCTCTTTGGTCTGGTGGAAGGTGCTCGATAAAAGCAGGACATTTCCTGTAGTTTGTGTAATAATATTTTGCCATGAATGCCCAGTAATTCTCAATCTGAAATTGCAGGGTCGCAGATGAGTAGGACTTCCAGGTGGTTCTAGTTTGTCACACAGGATCGATTTGGTATGGTGGTGTTTTCCCTGCTCATTCACCACATCCACCACAAGAGAATTAGGTGCGGAGTGGGAGAGTAAAAATTTGGAGTCCTTGGTGGGGATATAGTATTTTTTATCTGCTCATTTGCAAGATGGTACTGTTGCTGGAGTCCGCCAAACCATCTTCACCGGATCCAAAAGTGCCTCATTGATAGGTAGTGCAAATCTGGTTGGTGTTGCTGACTGCAGAATGTCCATCAACTTGTGTTGTGATTCTTTGACCTCTTCAAGTGGTATTGGGAGAGCATCCGCCACCCATTTTATGAGTTCCTGAAATTGCTGGCTATCATCAGCCACAGATGGTGATGGAGGCATAACCGCCTCATCTGGAGACAAGGAGATGGTGATTTGAGGGGTATCCTTCTCATCTGACCTAGCTTCCTGTTCTTTGAATGTCTCCTCCTGTTGACGAATGGGCTGGGGTGGAGGTAACTGTATATCTCTCTTATCCCAGTGAGCAAAACTCAATACCTTGGAAAACTGTCATCAGTATGCGACCCAGGGGTCCCATTATGGTCATTGAGGGGGTCCATATAGGAGAGGGGGTAGCATCCAAGGCTGTTCCCACCACCCATGATGACTTTCCCAAAATTCCTCTCTCTCTGTGAGTGTCGAAGAGTGGGTTCCTATGCAGACAGATAAGAGAGCCCTGCACTAAGAGAAAAGAGACTGAAAAGGAAGTCTGCATCATCATCCTTGACATCATCCAGTGGAGGATCCCAACAGTAAAAGGTGGTGAATCAGGCAGTGTTGGAGATAGATAGGAGTCTGCTGACCGAATGGGTTTTGGTTACAAGAGGCACTCAGTATTCATGAGCACTGGAGACTCCTGTTCATCTGACACTGATAAATCATTCTTCAAGTACCAAAATGTTTGTGGTACCAATTGGAGAGACGGTACCGATATGTTGGTGTTTGTGTCTGTAGAGATAGATGGTACCGAAGACTTAAGAGTGCTCCGAGGTGGGTGCCAATGGAGTTAGACACTTAGGCTTGCTCAGTACAGAGGAACCCATTGGGGAAGGTGCTGACAGTAAAGCTGTGCGTCCAACAATACTGGCCTAGAGGAATGTTTCTCCTTGCCCTCTTGTCTGAACAGTACTGACGGTTGGTCAGAGCAGTGTTTGCTCTTGGAAGAGCTTCAGGGCTATCCAGCCCCACCGCTACCAAAAGAGTCCATTGCTCTACAGTACTAAGCCAAAAAGTTTAAGCTTCTGAAACAGTTGAACAACTGGGAGACAGAAGTCATTTAGGAGCAAGCTCCTTAAGAAGGAAATTGGAGCTCCTCTTCCTGGGACCATTCAAGGAAGTCTCTGGAGTCGTCCCCTTTCTGGGGATAGCTGAACCAAGATCAAAGGGGCGCTGGATCTGCCCAGAGACTGATGTACCGGCGGAAGGGGGTGTTTCCTGATCTGGCTCTGAAGCAGGGAAAAGGGAAAACTCTATCATTAGTATCTTCAACTTTATCTCCCGGTTCTTGCTTGCTCTGAATTTAAGGATCAGTCAGAAGTTACACTTCTGAGGGACGTGCAAATCTCCAATGCAGCGAACACATTTGGAGTGGTTGCTGCTAATCAGAATGGCCTCCCAGCAACATCTGAACCTTGGTGAGCTGGCCATGCCTTTCCCAAGGAAGACAAGCCTTCCCAGAGGGAGGGGACAGGAACAAAACTAATTCTCTCAACTACTAAACTAACTATCAAATTATCTAAAAACTAAACTCACTACTAGGAGGAAAAACAAACTTTTATTTGAAGCCCATTCAGGGCAGACATGCTAAAGCACCATCTCAGGCTGCGACAGTTAAGAAGAAACTGAGGGCAGTTCATCCATGAAGCCCTACATAGCATTGGTTTGGGGCATGAGGGTGTGTAGGGCACATGCATGGGTCGAACAGACACTGCTAATGAAAATCTCCGAGTTGAAGGTGTGTGGGATGCATGCACACCTGAAGTGGAGCACCTACAGGGACACTATTCCATAAACCACCTTTAATTTCTGGGAGAGTTGGGCGGCCCCTGAAACACAACCTAGCATTCCTACCAACAGTTTTATCAACCACAAACCCAGGTGTGTGTTTCCCCGAACAAGGCCCAAAAAGTTTTTTTTCCTCAGTATGCCTTAGTTTATTTAACTCTTGAGTCCTCCCCTGTCCCTGCCCCCATTGCATAATATTTCTGCCTTAGAACCAGAAAGCATGCCCTTGAAAAGCCAGCATTTAAAAAGAAGGGTTGCTAAAGAACATAGAGGAGTGCCCTCTTCCATTCAGTGGCTAAGCATGCTGTGTTGGTAGCATTTTTCTACCTCTTTTCGGGCCCAAAAAGTAAGACACCAAAAACCGAAACAACCTCTCAACAAGTAATGTAAAATATTAGTCGTAGGGTACTCTGCTAGCTAAACACTTCTACACATTACAATTATGCAGATTTTCACACCCACAACTCCACATTTGTACAGCCTAATCACAACTTACTAACACTGCCTTCACTTTGGAGCACTCAACCCTACAAATGTTTTTTCATTTCTCTTTAACTCCCTTGAGTAGGCTGTAAAATGCAGTCACTCATTTTGGGGAGTCAAGGAAACAGATAGCTTCACAAATCAAACCAGAGATTTCAACACATTTAAGAGAAGAAATTGCTCAGCCTGCACAACAGCAGTGCACTGGGTAGCATTTCTTCTGGTCCCCTTCACATCTAATACATTCACCACCATTCCCACAACTTATTACACCCTGACCCACCACTGAACACTCATCACAACACACCTCCACACACCATCTTGTTCTACAATCCAACACACTAACTCACCCCCTATCCAAATACATCTGACAAGCCAGAACACTTACCCACACACCCTGAACCTAGTATAACTATCCAATACACCACATCCACCCACCTACAATTCCATCCATGCAACTCAAGACACACACCGTCCCCATAACTCAATGCACCCACTCGTCTTAACTCAAACACCCCCATCCATTATAATACATATATGAACATCAAAACCTGACACATCTACCCAAGCCTAATACAATAGACCACACAAAACTGCACATTAACATGCAGTAAAGAGTCATGTTGAAGTTTCTATTGCACTCACCTACAAGGGTAAACATGTCCGAAATCATGCTAGCTTTGATCTTCAGGTCCAAAGGAGCATCACTGTCCCCATATGCAACAAGAGACAGGAGGAGTCAGTTATTTGGCAGTTCATGGAAAGCATCAATGCCCAACACAGATTCCCTTTCATCATATTCCTGGTGGATCAGTTCTCAGAGAGCACAAACAGAATGGAAGATATGGAGAAAGTCTAGTTGATTATCTTTGTATCACAAAAATAGTGGATGAATTATGTCTGCCTCTAAACACTGTATCTGTTCAATTATAATCCGCTCCCACATTCCCTTTGGGCATCATTTGGGGAGGGTTGTTAGCTCTTCTTGGGAAGAGATGGGTTTCCATGTATCTCTACAACACATAGCAGAATGGGTGTTATTGCAATACAAATGTTAAACAGTAACCACCCATCCATATAAAATGACAGATCAATGGATGCTAGGAAGCAGTGAACAAATGATCACAGAAAGTAGATGGACCCTGAAGGGGTCAGACAGATGCAGGGGTCAGATAGAAGGGGAAATACAAAGCATGTATGTACACAGAGCTAAACTGAAATTAATCTGGACTGAAAGACAGGTTAAGGCCCTGGCAGCCAAGAGTTCTTTATTGTAGGACCATAAGGACACTATGCTCTGCAGTTCTGTGGAAGATGAATGGGGTACAGAGCGCTGGCATCAGTGGCAAAGTAAAAGGAAAGAGGAGGGAATGCAATAATAGTAGGTCAGGTATACAGGCATGTTTGTATGGAACATTGGATCAGAAAAATAATTTCAGTGGCCACAATCTGAATGGACTTAAGACATGGGCTAAATGGCTATTGAGGAGGCTAGAAAGGAGGATGTTCCAGTAACAGATAAGAAATTGTATGGACAACAGTTCATAGCTGTGTGGACAGGGAGGAAGGGACAGATCTCTGATGCATTGTGGATTTGGAAACAACTTGTGTGAGAGGAGAAGAAAAATGAGTAGTCAAATAGGACCCTAGGTTATGAGATATTAGCAACAGTAACAAAGAAATAGTCAGAAAGCAAAAAGAACCCCAGTTGGACTCCTTCAGAATGCCTGATGCACCCAGGTCACTATGAAAAGGAACAGCAAAGAAGATCCACTCTGTAAGCCCATTAATAATGGAACAATATTCCAAGGATTTCATTCAGGCATGCCTGCCCAGGGCATGCACTTGGTGTGCTGCACCTGGTGTGGCCAGAGATTCCACCATCTTTATTGAGGTCCCAGCCCTTCCATTTCTTGAAGCTGGGAATCACTTACCAGGCCAGGGATGGGGATAAGTTCACCTCCAGTAGCCAGGGCTTGAGAGTAGCATCAATAAGGACATCAAAACCATACAGCTCTGAAAACACAAATGTGTCACTTTCATACACAATAATGCCCCAGAGAGCCCAGAAAATGCCCAATTTGAGCCTCTGTTGGGGCACTCCCACTAGCTGACTCATCTGAGGCTTACTGATCCCTCTAGCTCAGATACCCTCTCAGATGGGAGTCTGGCTTCCCTAGAATGGGGGCTAAAGACACTACCAGCTCTGGGGGAGTCCAGAAAACTAGCCCCAGGAAAACCTGGAGAAAGAAGGATGAGAAAGGGAGGGGCACAGGCAGGAACAGCAAACAAAGGTAGAAGAGAGAAGAAGAGAGAGGAAGAATTAGAAACACTTGCCTCCCCAAGACCTAGCTGTCCAGACCCTAGCATGTGCAGAATTATGTTACCTACATTTTCACACACAGAGGCATAAAGCAATGCAACCAAATCGTCCCATCTTCCAACATTTCCATTAACTCTACTTTGTTTCCAGGATCCTGTTTAAAACAAAAATTCACCCTCTTTGCTTTTAAAACCCTTCATGTCTTCCCTAGTCTGCCACATGGACCTCCATTCTTTTTACCATCACAATCTTTCCATCTACTCATCTAGCACTAGCTTTCCCTCTGTACTCCCACATAATCCCCAGGTGGGTGCAAGATCCTTCTTCTCTGCAGCTCCTGCCACTTTGACAGCCTCCCAGTAACTTCACTTTACTGATGCTCCTCCACTTTGCAAATCACTGTTAAAAAAAAAGCCTCTCGCCCTATCCTCTAAAATGCTCTCTCACTCAGAATGTATCACATGTGCTAGATGGACTCCTCTTTAATTGGTCAGACTGAAGCCAGCTTCCCATTCCAGGACTGATTTTATTTCCTTCTATACAGCACATCCTCTC
The DNA here is from genome assembly GCF_013100865.1 of Trachemys scripta elegans. Taxonomy (NCBI): domain Eukaryota; kingdom Metazoa; phylum Chordata; order Testudines; family Emydidae; genus Trachemys; species Trachemys scripta. Next base: position 41,939,361 of record NC_048301.1, read on the forward strand.
ATTTTGGGACACAACTTACAAGAAAGATGGTACACAAATATGACTGTAAATAAATTGGCACCAAGGCAATTTCCTGACACAGTACTAAGTGTTGGAGACAGTTAACATCAGCGCAACTTATGCACATTCTTTTTAAATATTGCAGAACCTGGGATTGGCACAGAAGGATTTCCACTGAATTGATCAGTTCCCTAATGCCTGGAACGAGAGCAATAGAATTACTGTGCCATGCTGCTCTCCTCGAATTCTGGCCCCAGCATTTTGTCACTTGCTTGACATTCATGCGGGCTCTGGTGAGCTAGACTGTTTGACAAGATCCTCCTTTGCAGGCAGCTGTTCAAGAGCTCATGTAGCTTGCGCTAGTAAGTTAATGAGCTATTGGGGGGACTTGGAGGAGAAGGAAACGGCATCACAATTTGTGAATGTTGTCTGCATGTTTTTCTGGGCCCTGTAGCCAGACACTGAGTGGGAAGCAAAACATCACAGAACTAATCAGTTGGTCCAGCCCAAGGAAGTGAGACTGATCTGCATTGCGGTTTCTTGTTTCCCAGGCTGGGAAGGCTCTGGCAAGGGAGAGGGAAGGAGTAGGAGTTTGTGAGTGTGAACATTTAAGGGTTTTGAACAAGAAAAAAAAATCTCATGGATAGGCAAGCACATTCTTCCAAAAGACAGTCTAAGCTACAGTGAGGACTCTGTAGTCCCTAGTGTACAATAAAACCTGAGGGACAACCAAACACCTAGATGGAAAAGGTGAGTGGGTCAATAGCAACTGCTGGTCTGCAACCTCCCACCCCCTAAGCCAGGGGCGGCCAAACTTTTTGGCCCGAGGGCCACATCTGGGTATGGAAATTGTATGGCAGGCCATGAATGCTGACGAAATTGGGGATTGGGGTGCGGGAGGGGGTGAGGGCTCCGGCTGGGGGTACAGGCTCCGGGATAGGGCCAGAAATGAGGAGTTCAGGGTGCAGGACGGGGCTCTGGGCTGGGGCAGGGAGTTGGGGTGCATGTGTGAGGGCTCTGGCCGGGATGCAGGCTCTGGGGTGTAGGAATGGGACTGAGGGGTTTGGAAGGCGGGTGGGGGATCAGGGCTGGGACAGGGGGTTCGGGCACTGCAGGGGGTCTGGAGTGCAGGCTCTGGGTGGCACTTATCTCAATCAGCTCCTGGAAGCAGCAGCATGTCCTCCCTCTGGCTCCTACGCGGAGGCATGGCCAGGCAGCTCTGCATGTTGCCCCGTCCGCAGGTGCTGCCCCTGCAGCTCCCATTGGCCACAGCTGACGGCCAATGGGAACTGCAGGGGTGATGCTTGGGGCGGGGGCAGTGTGCGGAGCCCCCTGGCTGGCCCCACTTTAGCTACCAACTTCACCTTCCATGCTCCTCTCTCCATCATTCTCTCCCACTCTTTTTTCCCCCTTTTCCCATCGTTTCCCCCACCCCCTCAATATCCCATCCCTCCTTTCCTCCACTCCTATATATGTGAAACTAAGAAGATACTTGCTAGTCAGCACCCCGATCATTCTGCTTGTATAGCATTCCTTTCCCCACCCTTTGTCTTATCTATTGACATACTAAGTTCTCTGGGGCAGGAACCATGTCTTAAGTGTTTTTGTACATTGCTGTTGCTGATTTATACGATGCTCTTACACTTATAGAGAGGATAGGGCACATGTGCTAAACGGGACCAAGATTGATCCCTTTTACTTTTACAGGGCATGCACTGGACCAAGGAGACAGTACCACAAATGCTTCCACACAGTTCTGCAAGAGAAGAGTGAGCTAGAATGGCGGGCATTGTGAGCAGGTGTTTGTTGTTTTCTAAATGATCTATACACTCTTGTGCTGTCTATGTAAAGAGCAATGGTGTTTTAAAATCCAGTGTCACATGTGTGTGTTATATGCTACATCTATCACGTGCCCTGGAAGACATAAATTGTAAATCTAAACCATTCTCAAAGCTGGAATTTAAGATCTGGGGATATCTGGGGGGTTAGCATTGGTCCCAGGGGCTGGACTGCTAGACCAAGAAGTCTCAGCTGTCAGGGGAAGTTCTAGGCAGATGACCCACACCCCATATGTATGCTTAGAGATCCCCGTTACAGGCAGGGTCTGGATTCCATTCAGACTCTTGATGCTTAAAGCAGCAGTTGTCAACCAGGGATCTATTGCCCCCCATGATGCCGCAAGCTCATTGCAGGGGGCCACGGGGCCCTGCAGCTGAAGTGTGGGACCCCCAAAGCCCAGTACACTTTGGGGCTGAAAGTGGAGCAGAACCCATGGGGAGCTCTGAGACCAGATGTCCCCTGGGGAGAGGAGGGGTGAAGCCAGGAGCAGAGGCACAGGATTGAAACCCCCAGCCCCACCCCGAAGCCAGGAGCAGAGCCAGGGGTCTAAAGCCCTGATGCCCTTGCAGGGCAGAACCGCCTCCTGCACAGCTAAAGCCCCAGCTCTCCTCTCTCTGGTGGCTGAAGTCCAGAAGCCCTGAGCCCTGCATGGCTAAAGCTTCAAGCCGCCCTCACCCCCCGTGGCTGAAGCCAGGAACCCAGAGGCCCCTCTGCTAGCCCCTGGCATTTTTATAGTATGGGGGGGGGGAGCCTCAGAAGGAAAAAGGTTGAAACCCCCTAGCTTAGGGCATATGGGGACTTGGTGTTTGGATCCCCTCACAGCAGTTTGGTGAGAAGTCCAACAGGTGGAGCTCAGTTAGAACTGAGATACTCAGCACAATGGGCATCCTGACACTGACTGGGAACTACTACACACAAATCATAGGTAAAAAAAATCCAGCATCCCACATCCCCTGGAAGTGTTTCATTAGCCTATGTCCCCCTTTGTCTGATGCCGAGACTTAGGAGCATGAGCTCCCACTCAGCAAAAGGATCACTGCAACGAGGGCTCCCAAACCCACCTCACTAGAAGGCTCAGGGATATCCCCCTTCCTTACAGGGGAAGAGGAAGCTTTCCTGCATATAGCAAAGCAATGCTTCTAATTTTTTACCAGCCAAAAACTCTTTTCCATCCTCATGCAGTCCCCTGGAAGGTGTGAGGTAGCCCTAGAGTCCGGCCACAACTCAGCTCTCCAGAGTGCACAGAGGTATAACTCAGCTCTGCAATCCCCATAAGGAAGATGGGGCTTAGTGTTCAACATGGCTAAGCTACTTTGAAGAGGACATCTACATTTCTTTTCATCCTAAAGGAAGTTCAGAGCTGGCTAACTGCTGCCTCCACCACTCTTAATTCTCAGCATCCTGCAGCATGAGAAAGAGGGTACATCTGGCTATCCAGGTTCTGCTACAGCACTAATTTCCCTAACAGCCAGGTGACCCTCAGAATTAAAAACAAACAATATCACACTCCTCGTATGTAGGAGTGAGTTAGTTGATTAGATAGCAAGGGGTGTAACTATGAGGGAAAGCCACACCAAAGCAAAGTTTTAGATTTAGTTCTGAGTTGTGTGAGGTCCAAAGTCATTCTTCTCTCTTGAAGGAATTTCAGACTAGGTCCAGTTCCTATGAAAGTGTACTCACAAGACTTTCATTATTACTTAAGTTTAATTGATTCAGTAGAACACAGTCATTGTGGAAGGTTATGGTTGCAGGAGAGGTGATCTTTCAGGCAGCTAGGAGCAATCTTATAGAGGGCTTTAAATATCAGGACAGGGATTCAACCAGTCTATGTATTCACTCAGGAGTCAGAGCCAAAGCAGGGAGAAGAGCAGCAGGGTGATGGTGCATGATAACCAACACAAGCTGCTGCATTTTATACTAGGTGAAGCTTTACAGCAGGAAGGAAGGATTTATTCCTAGAAAATTAATTGTAATAATCAGGCACAGAGGGAGGGACACACACACAGCTGCAATAATATTGTGGTGGCTGGCAGATATAAGTGGGCATTTTTCTTTCATAATGGCTATTTAGGCCTCTAAGAGCAGATAATGGAGGATATCAGATATGGTCTTCAAGAGCATTTCCCAATCCCTATCAGCATCACCTCAATCTTGCTTGGGTTCAGCATTAGCCAGCTGCTCTGATCCAGGTGTCAATTTCAGGTAGGGCCTGCAAGTGCTCTGAGATGGTTCAGTTTTCATTGTATGTAAAAAGTAGAGCTGAGTGCTATTTGCATATTTTGGCACTCTAGTCCATGGTGTCTCATCAGCTCCCCCAATGGCTCATAGAGATGTTGAATAACATAAGGGAGAGCACTGAGCTTTAGGAGACTCTACAGGTGAGGACTTTGAAAGGTGAAGGACCATTGCTCAAGACAACCAGCTGGGGCCACATCTGAGAAAGATATGAGTCATTTCAGGGCCTTCCCCTTCATCCCAACACCTTCTTAGAGGTGGTGTAGGAATATTAGTTAATCCTTGGCTTGGGGCAGAGTTTTCCAAAAATAATTAAGTTAGAGCACAGACCATAGTGCTAGTTTCTTCCTGCTGTGAAAGGAGAGCTCTTATTTCTGCTTGGAGAAGGAAGTGGTCTAAATCAGTGGCTCTCAACCAGGGGTAAATTTAGCCCTGTGGGTACAACAACTCATCTAGATATTTGCCTCTTTTTACAACAGGCTACATAAAAAGCACTAGCAAAGTCAGTATAAACTAAAATTTCATTCAGACTATAACTTGTCTATACTGCTCCATATACTATACAGTGAAATGTAAGTATTATATACATTATACACACACACCACTTAATTGATTTTATAATTATAGGTAAAAATTAGAGTAAGCAATTTTTTCAGTAATAGTATGCTGTGACACTTGTATTTTTATGTTGGATTTTGTAAGCAAGTCATTTTTAAGTGAGGTGAAACGTGGGGCTATGAGATAAAAATCAGACTCTTGAAAGCAGTACAATAGTCTGGAAAGGTTAAGAGTCACCAGTCTAAATCACTACAAGGGCATAATTAATTCATTCTCTTCTTAAAACTCTCCTCTGCCATAAAGCATACAAAAAACTTGAAAACAGTGACATGCTGGCAGACTAGGTACCAGCTCATGCCAAAACTCCAGGCCATTTCACTTGTGCATTAATATAGATTAAAGTGGTTAATTGTATAAGAATGTATTTAGTGTTTAAACTTCATGAAAACTAATGGGATATTAAATACATTATTTTCATTTATCTGTAGCCTGTTATAGTGTAATAACAAACATTTACATTATATATACACCCCTAAATAAATAACCCATCAAATGAGAAAGAAACCTTGCATAAAGAAAGTGAAGAATTTTAACAGGAAAATACTAATTCCTGCACATATGAAGGCAAGTGATCATTGTGTATGATGATCAGAGATCAAAGACTCTAAATGTAGTCCCCTCTCTCTCTCTCTCTAGAGAAAGAAAGAATCCATGTGGATGGTGACCATCAGCTTGTTTTCTATAAAAAGCTGCTACAAGTATGGATTCAGGTAAAGATCTTGTATCTCTGGCTTGTTTGAACTCTTACAGGGAAGGGGACCAAATGCAAAGCAAAGATCCCCCCCAGACACTCTAGGTACCCTGAAAAGACTTTTAGAAAACAGGCCATTTATTATATTTGCCACCATTTTGGAATTACAGACTTCTTAACCTGTACATATATTTTAATCTCTCAATAATTTATTTTCTTTTCTTAGCTAATAAATCTATAGTTAGTTTACTATAGAACTGGCTACCACTGTCCTCTTCGCTATGAGGTCTAGAATGCAACTTGACCTGGGTGAGTGACTGGTCTCTGGGGCTGCAAGTGACCTGGATTATGTGTGATTTTTGGCATAAGTGACCATTTATAAATTCAGTTTGTCTGGGTGGAGAGAGAGAGGGTAAGGCTGTTAGAGCGATCCAAGAGTTCACATTTGATACTGGCTTGGTGAAAGTATAGAACACACCACTGGTTCAGGGTGTCTACCCTGCTTTTGACAGTCTTCACTGTAACAGGAACTCATGGTCAAGAGCCACTTGAGACAGCATGACAAAGTGTTAGGCTGGTGGTGTACTAAGACTAGTCACTCATGCTGACCAATATTGTTTCCTTGCACTCCTGTGTCTGTCTGTATCCATCTGTTGTCCTTTGTCTTAGACTTAGGCTACAAATTCCTTAGTACTGGGGCTGCCCTTTTGTTCTGTTTGTGTACAGCAGGGATCAGCAACTTTTGGCACATGGCCCATCAAGGAAGTCTGCTGGTGGGCTGGGCCGGTTTGTTTACCTGCAGCATGAGGAGGTTTGACCAATCGCAGATCCCACTGGCTGCAGTTTGTTGTTCCAGGCCAATGGGGGCTGCGAGAAGGGGTGGACAGTACATCCCTCAGCCCATGCCACTTCCCACAGCCCCCACTGGCCTGGAATGGAGAACCCTGGTGTACAGCATCTACCACAACAGGGAACCTGCTCCATGACTCGAGCTCCTCTGTGCTACTACTGTATAAATAACTGATATGACGACAGTTCTTGCACATCCAGCCAGAAGATCCAGTCCAGGGTATGGCTGGCAGGCTGTAAGAGGCTGGAGATTACCTTAACTTTTTCACAGGTTAAGGGCTCAAAATATAGCCTAATTCCATCTCATATTAGAGGTATCATCTGCCTGGATATTGACACAAGCCAACACAGAGGTTTGTAAACTTCATTTCAACAGAGATTTTTTTTTCCAATCTCCAGGAAGCCTTTGGTATCTGGAGATAGAGGAAGATCAGCAGAATTCCAGGTTAGTGTTGTGTCTGGATTTACAAATTAAGTGGATTAATGCAAAGGATTTTGATTAGAGTGAACTCTGCCTGCATTTGAGCTGAGAAAGAGAGGCTACACCACCTTCAGTTTACTAATCATGTATGTAGACTGGTGATGGACAGAGTATTCTAGGGGGCAAGGTGAACATATACTAGTTCTGCAGTACCAACCAGGATTCCTGTGATGCAGACCATGGAAGGACAATTTATCCGCAATAAGATCATCGGTGGTGTGATCCAGTGCTCAGAGCAGTGGTCCCCAAATTGGGGGGGCATAGAGGAACACTTGCGGGGGGCACAGTAGGCCTAGGCCAGTGCCATGCAGTCCCACTCTGCCCTAACCCTGCCTCCAGCCTTGCTCCCCCACCCCACAGAGGGAGATCCCATTCCTGGCCCAAGACCTGTGGTCCCTTTACCCCTTTCTGTGTCCCCCCCCTCACCCCCACTGGGAGCTGCGGCACAGCCCTGGCTCCTGGTGGGGGAGGAGGGTGCAGACGGGTAAGGGGGGGGCATAACTGAAAAGTTTGGGAACCCCTGGCTTAGGGGAAGGATTGTGTCTCATTACATCACATTAATTCTACATACCCACTATTAGGATATGTCATTTTCTTTCTTCCAAGAAACGGTTGTTCTTAAGTTCTGTGTAAAGAGAAAGTTTCTCCATCTCCATATAGCATCCCTGGAAAGTCATTGGATGGCAAAGGATGAAAAATGGCCAGGAGACTTCAAAGGACATGCACCGCTGTCCTGTATTACATCCAAAATGTTTGAGGACATTCAGAGCAGCACTACACCTCTACCTTGATACAACGTTGTCCTCGGGAGCCAAAAAAATCTTACCACGTTATAGGTGAAACTGCGTTATATCGAACTTGCTTTGATCCACTGGAGTGCGCAGCCCTGCCTCCCTGGAGCACTGCTTTATCGCATTATATCCAAATTAGTGTTATATCGGGTTGCGTTATATCAGGGTAGAGATGTAGTTGCTACAAAAGAACGAAGTTATCTGTGGGAGAGGCGCAGGAGCTCCTGCACTTCCATTCAAACCTGGGACCAGTCCACTAGGTTCCACTTCAAAAGCCTGTATTCATGCCATTTAGTCACAGTGGGATGGTCAAGTGGACCATTCAGCTACCCAGAATTCTCTAGGTTCAAGTATGAAACAAACAGGAGTAAATTCCAGGAGACTATGTAACTAGTTCTCACAAGCAAGAAAACCCATTATGTCCAACAGAATCTACACTACTATCCGGGGAGAGGTAATGCTCACAACAATGGACAAGAGAGCTGCAATAAACCACTGAGAGATCATGATAAGATTAAGTCTCAGTAGAGCCAACCAGTAGTGCATGGCTCTAGAGTGGCATCACAGAGCACGCATGAATGTCTGTTTCTACTACACCACGCTTTGACAGTCCCATGAAAGCTTGCTAGCAGCACTGTTCTGAGCAATTCAGCCCTAGGACATCCTCTCAAAGCTGTTCTTGCTTAAGACACCCTATCATTGTCCTGCCAAGATCAAGTAATATCCTGAGTATTCTGGTCTTCCCCTTTGAGGGTGGAAAAAGTGCAACATCCTAGCTGCTGGATTGATCTCTGCCAATAGTGAGCCGCGGCCCATTATATTGCCTCTTCTTCAGGCTGTTTCAATGAGTGCAGAGAAGGGTTGTAGCAATGGAGCCTTGCTGCCTTCACACCATTCCCCACCAACCACCCTTGGGAAAGGTTGAGGTTTGCTTCAAAGTGGGCCTCAACACAATAGTGGGGCCTTTCTTAGCCCACTCAGAAGCCCAGACTCCAGGAGGCAAAAACAAACAATGAAGCCTTTAATTGGCTTGAATCCAGGCACTCCAAAGCCACTGCCTCCTCATACTGAATCACCTCTGCAAAGGCCTACCCAAAGTACTATCCCAGCCTCCCTCAAAGTTAACCTGTTGCTGTCAGAGCCTGTATCCTGCAGCTTTCCCAGAGCCTGCACAAAACAGGTCAACTTGTTAGATTCTCTGTTTGGAGGAAACTAACACCTTCACCCCTTATCTCCAGACTACATCTGCTTCCATGTGATGCTAGTTTGACTTTGCTCCTCCGCCTGTTAGGAATTGGGAAGGGAGGGTGTGTCCATTTCCCCTATTACCTCCAATGAGCAGAACATTCTTTCCTGCACAGAGGACATACAGAGTATTAGAGCCTCTCCACAAGAATCCCATGCACTGCTACAGGCTGAGGACTGACTGGCTAAGCAGCAGTTCTGCAGAAAAGGTCCTGGGGACGAGAAACTCGATATAAATCAGCAGTGTGCCCTTGTTGCCAAGAAGGCCAATGGCATATTGGGCTGTATTAGTAGGAGCATTGCCAGCAGATTGAGGGAAGTGATTATTTCCTTCTATTCGGCACTGGTGAGGCCACACCTGGAATATTGCATTCAGTTTTGGTCCCCCCACTACAGAAGGAATGTGGACAAATTGGAGAGAGTCCAGCAGAGGGCAATGAAAATGATTAGGGAGCTGGGGCACATGACTTACGAGGAGAGGCTGAGGGAACTGGGGTTATTTAGTCTGCAAAAGAGAAAAAAAGAGTGAGGGGGGATTTGATAGCAGCCTTCAACTACCTGAAAGCAGCGTTCCAAAGAGGATGGAGCTAGGCTGTTCTCAGTGGTGGCAGATGACAAAACAAGAAGCAATAGTCTCAAGTTGCAGTGGGGGAGGTCTAGGTTGGAAAGTAGGAAACACTTTCACTAGCAGGGTGCTGAAGCACTGGAATGGGTTACCTAGGGAGGTGGTGGAATCTCTATCCTTAGAGGTTTTTAAGGCCTGGCTTCACAAAGCCCTGGCTGGGATGATTTAGTTGGTGTTGGTCCTGCTTTGAGCAAGGGATTGGACTAGATGACCTCCTGAGGACTCTTCCAGCCCTAATATTCTATGATCTTCTCCCTGAATGCAGAGACTGTATTGCTTTGACCTTAGAATACTGGCATTTTCCAGACTGCCTGCCAAATGAATGCTTAGTGAGAATGTATATATAATGTCTGCAGCCAGACCACCTAGGCCTGTGATTCAGTCACATTTCTCAAGCTATGTAGGGTCAAACCAGGTCATTGCTTCAATGAGAGACCCCACACACAGAAAAAACTCAGGGTGCTTCAGAAAATGGTGCTGGTGATTTAAGTAGGTGGCATTCTCCCTGCTGGTTCAAAAATCAAAGCAGTGCCCCAATGGGATGACAGGGGTCACTATATTTACACTTATAAATGCTGACTTTGGAATGAGACAAAATCAAGGGCCTGACCATTTGTGGTCATTAAGGATCCTGTGATTCTTTTAACTGTAGTTCAGTTAGTCCTGGGATTCTGGCCAAATTCTAACTCAAGTAATTACTTCTGCCCCTAAATTCCCCCTGCAATTTTGATTGGATATAACATTTTTTTCTTCACTTCCTGCCTTAAAGTTTTGGAGTACTGTTGTGCACTGTTAAACAGCTGTCACATCCCATCCCAGACAGGGATGCATTTTAGTGTTAGGGAAAGCAATTGTTTGTGTAGTGTTTTGGGATCCTTCAGGATGAAGGGGCTAGAAAACAGAGAACTTGATTAGGCAGAGGAGTCCTCACCACCAGGGAAAGGGCTTCAGAAGGAAACCAAGCTTGCCACCTTGTGTGGGTCTTTCTAGAGTCGGTGCAGTCAGAAGGCGCAAATGCCCCAAAAGACGAGATTCCTTTTATAAGCGTGTTTCTAAAGTCAGACCAATTCCATTACAGGAGAAGTCTTCTTAGGGAACAATCTGGGGCAGCCAATGACATGGGCTCAGGCTTCATAGCTTAGCTGGTGAACAAGTTCAGGCAGCTGTATCAGTTCTGAGCCCCACAGCTCAGTCTCCCTGAGAGCCACAAGTTAAGAATTTCACTTGCAACCTAATTTTAATGAGGAGTTAAGAGCCATTTAGAAACCACAAGCCACAGCCAGCAGGAGCATCAACTGGCAGCTGTGCAGATCAAAGCAACAAGTTCTCACAGCTTTGTGCTCCCCCACCCCCATGCACAAACATGGCTGCAATACAGCCCCCTACAATGTTCTTCTATGCTGAACTGCAGACCTGCCAGTGAAAGATCTGTAGGCAGAAGATCTGTAGGACTGGTTGCTGTTAGGACTTGGCAGGCTGGCCAGCTACTGCCAACATTCTCCCAAAGTCCCCAGCAGTACCCCAACCAGGTAGAAGAGGAGAGATAGTGAGTGTCTAACCTAAAGAAAGAGCATATGTGAAAAGCAGGATGGCATGGGGGAAGACTTCTCTCCAGCACCATGGAAGATTGGGCCAGGAGCGCAGGGTAGGCCAGCCTCCACTCGTATCCCAACGGAGGAGAGAACAAGGTTCTGTAGTATGACCTGACTAGAGAGATCAAGGAGAAACTCCAGTAAGCTACGAAGATCAAATAGGCCTGACTGACCTGGTCTTTTAGATGGTCCATCCCTCCCAGTGTGTCATTTCCAGGCTACATTGTTTGCTATCAAAAGAGAGGAAGGAACAGAGAAAGTGGCCTCCAAAGGGATTCCACCTTCTGCCATTCATGTCTCAGTTTTCTCATGAACATTTATAACTGCAGAGTCAGCCATCTTGAACATCCCCAGCTGGCAAGTGTCCTTGTAAACGGAAACAGCAGGGGCAAGGCATCAAAGGGTGAGAACAGGGCACTAGGATGAATATTGGGCAATGGAGGAAGGCAAGGGACAGCTCAGAGTCCTCAGGACCATGGCCAACCACTTGGCTGAGAGGGGGAGGGAAGGTGGCAGCAAGTACAGAACTCCAGGAATGCCTCTGACTCCCTTGGGAAGCAGCATGGCTCCTGCTTAAGCTCTCTTTCCTGGGAAGCTCTTAATTCATGTTTATACTCAAACAAATGGAATGGAAGTTGGTTTGTGGGACGGTAGCCCTGAGGGAGGAGGAGACGGCGGGGGGGGGGGGGGGGGATGAGAGGGGGGAGAGGGAAGCAACCAAGAGGGTGATTTAAGTCCAATTCTGGGGAGGCAACAGGAAGTGGGATAACCTTAAAGCCAGACCCAGCACAGAGGACATACAGAGTATTAGAGCCTCTCCACAAGCTTGTCAGAGTAAACTTAAGACAAAGGGCTGAGAGTGGGAGGAGGAGGGAGAACACAGGGGAGATGGCCAGGTCTCTATTGGGCTGTTGATATTTTTGGAGTAGGTGCTAAACTGCTACTTCACTAAAAACAATTCCATCTGACTGCTAAGTTTCCAATCATTTCCAAGAGTTCCAGTGACTCTGAAAGAAGGGATCAAGGCTACACAGAAAAGCAAAGGCCCTGCAAGTTGGCCAGCTTTCAGAGGTAGCCTGCCACCTGATACCATACATGCCCAGGCATACCTCCTCCCTGGGTCCCTCACTCTATCCTGTCAGCTCCCAAAACCCAAACTGGACAGCATTAACATTACACTCATGGAGATGTATGTAGTGCTGCCAACCTTCAAGAATCCCACAGCAGAAGGGATTTGCCTGTCATGGCTGTGTTCAGACAGCCTATTCCCCGTGGTCCCTGAACTCAGGGCAGCCTAAGCTACTAGTAGCCTTTAGTGCAAACACTGACTGAGCATAAGACTGATTCTGCACTCAGCAATCTTCTACTTTGGGACTCCTGCCTTCTGTGTTTGCAGAGCAGCTGGAAGCAGGAGGAGGCCGCCTCAGGGAAGGCTGAGGAGCTGCCATTGGAAAGCAGGAGGAGGCATGCACTGGTACCAGCCGCCGCTTTTTGGAATTGTTCCAAACTTCCCCTTCCCATTGCCAACACATAGCTCTGTATATAGCCTCAGCCAGAGGTAGGCTCTGCCGCCGCCATGTGGTACAGTCACACAAAAGCAAGCCCAACAGGCATCACCAACACTCATATGCAACAAGCCTTCCTTCTAGGGACCAATCTCACAGAAATGTGTGCTCAACCCATCACCCTTTCCAGAACCACTAATGGGCCAGCAACTCCAGTATGCCCAACACCCTGTAGGTTCCCTCTGAACTGTTCTGCTCATCTTAGAATCCAGCACTCCTCCCATCACAGGACCCCCATGTGTGACAGTGACTCTGGGGTCAATCCTGCAGTTTGGGATGTCTGCACAGAGAGCCAAACCCACATTTCCCTCTGTTGCTAGCCCAATATGGAGTCCAAGCTTTTCCACACAACACCTGGGCTGGAAGCAGCAGGTAACAGACACCCAGGAGAAAAGGGAACCTGCAACAGCCCCATATGTTAAGACAACCCCTGGTCTCCTTACCAAAGCAGCTGCCACGGTGTGGAAGAAAGGTTTTACAGGCTGTGGCAATTGCCAGCTCAGCAGAAATAATGGTCTTAATAATCAAGTCCTCCACATTGGCCATCAGTGCTGTGAGGGGGGAAAAAAAAACAGAATGTGAAGCAGAGATTGCACTCATGTGCAAATGCTCTCCTGGGTTTGCATGTGAATCTGAGTATGGGTGACTCTGTAGGTAACATCAAGCAAATGAGAGCATATGTGGACACCCAGAGGAGCGAGAGACCGTGAGTGCATACATGAATACCCCAGGGCAGGAGCACTCAAGTGAATTCTCACAGGAGTGCAAGAACAAATGTAAGCAAGCATAAGCAGGAGCATGTAGCATGCATGACAGCACAATTTAGCATGAGTGATCCTCCCCCTCCCCCCCACCCCACCCCACACACAGTTTTAAGGATTAACTAATCAAGAGTGTTAGAGAAACTCATGCTCAAGGGCACAAGCCAAACAAATGAGGGTTAGGAAACAAAAAAAAAAACCTTTGTTGGCAGCTCCTTTTTGATACTGGCCACTGAACTAGATAAACCTCTGGTCTAATTTAGTACTGCAATTACTATTTTCCATACATAGGGGAATACATGTGTGCATATTCCTAGGTATGCAAAGTTTGAGCATCTGTACAAGAGGAAGCATGAATGTGTGTACATGAGTGGGTGGGCATGTGTACACAAGTGTTCCTGCATGTGCATAAGAATACAGAAACTGCTGTCCCAGATCAGACTGGCGTTCTTAGCCCAGTATTCTGTCTGTGACACCAGCATCAGAGCAAGATGCAAAAAACCCCTAACTGTACAATTATGGAATAACCAATTCATTGGAATGTCTTACTAATTTCTCTCAGTGGTTGGCTTATTTAGGAGAATTTATCGCTTTACACTGGATATTATAAAGTGTAACAATGTTCTAATGATCTGTATCAATTTCTAATCACGTGTGCAATTGAGAGAACATTAATTGGTGCAAGTGAGCATGAGTGACTGCATAACCATGCACATAAAATTGGGAAAGGCTTAGTTCCACTTAGAAGCCTGATTCAAATCCCTTCCTCCATCCTCTAAGTTCCCTGGTAATACTTATAGGATGAGTACAGTAGCTGCCAAATAGTGTTACTAAGGACTCAATATCAGGCAAGTTGTCCCTTAAGAGAAAAATTACTTGGATTCTGCTATGCAGATGCATCAAAGCAGACCTGGTAAAGGTATGAAGAGAGCTGTTCTACAGAACATAAGCACTCAGATGGACAACAAAACTCAGCCAAAACCTGGGGCATGGAAAGGTGATGATACATCCATGAGTCATTCAAAATGACACAGGTAACCAGCCATTCGTTGGCTAAATTGCAGGGTTTGAGAAGTTGATGACTCACCAGACTGAACAAACCATGGGAGCCGTGGAGGGAGGGGAAGCATTTAGGGTGGTACCAGCAGGTATAACTAGGAGGAACGGGATGACATTAAGAAAGGGAAACTCCTCCGGCCTGAGTTGGATCCTAGTAGGGTTCTTCCTAGGATTTCTTGCTGGTGGACACTGCTGAGGACACAAGGAAGGAACCAAAGGGGGGTGTCTCTACTCACTTGTTGTGTCTCTCCCTTCTTGTTTCAGGTACCTCAGCATCGCACTCATACTCCACTTGTTCCCATAATCCTCCACTTCAGGGTCATCACAGCTAAAACAAACCAAGGAAGCAGGGCTCACATAACTGGCCTGTGCCTCAGGATTACCACTCTGACCTTTGAAAGTCATACTTAGATGCAGTCATACAAATTTGCTTCCCCACCCTGGTGTGAATTTGGTTCCGCCTCCAAGAACCAAAGCCCATCCTCTCATCTCTTTGGCAATTCTAAGTACCTGACATAGTCTCCACTCTTCTTGTTGACACTGTAGTTGGTCAGATGCATGAACTGGTTTTTAATGTTCTTGGTTCCCTGGTCATATCTCACAGTCGCAAACCTAAGAACAAGGACAAAAAACTCAAGCTACACTTTCTGGGGAAGGCAAGCAGCTTGCTAGATGGGACTTGTTAGGCAGACAACTCAATCGCTGCAATTACAGATGTAAAAAGAGCTAAATTAGGTACCATCTAATGCAAACCTTCAAAGACCATTTCCCAGAGCTGTGTCCAGTCTGGTTTCCAATGTTCCAAAGGAAGGGGCTCCCAATCCTTCCTCCAAGAGATTATTTCACAGCCCAACACCATATATCCCACTGTCAAGAAGTTTAAGTAGTAGTTAGTTTAAACTGACTATAAGCAAATCTCATCCCATTCCTCCTAGTTACAGAGATACTGCTCCTAACCCTCTCCTTCCCACCCATGGATTTATTATGGAGGGGGAAGTGTTGGTGTTATACCAATAAAAACTAGTAGGATCTTATTAAAGGGGACAAGATAAAGATGCCACATTTATTATGATAATTTAATTTGTGACCAATAACTAATACCTTAATCCTTATATACACACACACACACACACACACTATACCTAATACCTATACACACATACACACACACCCATCAGATGTTCTGCAGCTGATGCATAGTTACCAGTCCTGCTTGAGTCTGTGGCTTGAGTTTGCAGCTTGGGTTCATAGCTTGTGGCGGCTAACTGGCCAGGAAAGCCGGGCACAAGGACGAGCTGGGTCTCTGTTGGGCATGTACCAATGCCCTTCCATGTTGGTAGCAGAATGTTACCGTCCTCCAAAGTTTTTCATCTCACCCATCCTTTTTGTAGGCTTTAGTTTGAATCCAGAGTCTATAAGTCTTGCTGTGTCACGCTGCCTTCAGGTTAGGTGATTGATCACCCGTCAATTGCAGACATGACTTTCAGCCTTGGACCGGGCTTTGATCTTCCTTTTATTGTACCTTTTCTTTTTAGGGTGGATTCTTCTTACTTTGTTAGGGCTCTTGTCTGTATCTTCAGCCATTGGTGTTTGAACTCTATCAGGACAGGCTGGGGCTGGAGGTTGATGTCATCGTCCATACATACCTCATTCACACATCTAAACTAAACTAATAAGATTACAGCAGGGTTTACAAAAGTGAAGGTTGCAGCAAGCCCTTACAATATGGAGTAAGCGTTTTAAAATGGAGTTTGAATTACAATATGGCAAACAGTGAACAGAAATTACAATATAGACAAGTATAATGGATGGCAAACAGTGAACAGAAGTTACACTGTAGGCAAGTGTAATAAATGGTGAACAGAAGTTACAATACTGAAACAGTGCAAGTCTCAGTGATTTAAGCAGGAATTGGATTGATAATGAAACTTACAAAGGCAGCTGACTGAACAGCTACGGCTCTTAACAAGCATTTTAATTGTTAATTAGCCAGTTATTGGGGTAACCGGTTTTATGAATGAATATTGTTTCATTCATAAAACTTTATAAGTAAAGTGAACAATTAAAAACAATTTCATTCATTAGTTCTACATTGGTAGCAAGTCTATATTTAAGGTGTGCACTTAAAGTAGGGATCCAATCTCTTATGCATAAAAAATAATGTATCCTCCCAAAGTGAGAGCACTAATACTGAGCACAGAATTACTTTTCTATACGAGTTTACAACTAAGGCTTGGTCTACACTACCAACTTGTCATTAAAACTAGGTTTCTCAGAGGTGTAGAATATCCATACCCCTAAGCAATGTAGTTATACCAACCTAACTCTGGTGTAGACAGCACTATGTTTATGGGAGAGCTTCTCCCATCAAGATAGCTACCGCCTCTCGGTGAGGTGAAGTACCTACACCGATGGGAGAAGCTCTCCTGTTGGCATAGATAGTGTCTTCACTAAGTGCTACAGTGGTGGAGCTACACCACTGCAGCATTGTAAGTGTAGACAAGCCCTAAAACGGTTTATTTAGGACTTAAAATTAATTAAAATGGGCCATTTAAGAAATGTAGCACTCTGTCAGATTTTTGCCAGACCTCTAATCTGAACAGATTCCCTAAACACACTGAAACCTTGTCTGTGTTAGATTGGTTTGGAGGTTGTTCTTGTGAAGCTTGCAAGGCCTTACATGCTGTGACAATGCGGTTCTGGCGGAACCCAACTGAGAGTGCCAACTCAGGACAAATTGCTCAAATAGGGCAGTTACAGCCCAAGGCTGGGGTTCTTCCACCTCTAAGGCAAACCAAACTAGCCAGACTAAGAGGACTTCGGTCTCACAAGCAATCTCCTTAGACACTCCAGTTTCCCAGTATCACCACCAGTATCACTCATTATGGGGACAAAAGGTTATGAAAACCAATACCCAAATAAAAGAAAAAAGGTTCTCCTGATCCCAAAGGACCAAGCCCCAGACCCAGGTCAATATACAAATCAGATCTTGCCCACAAATCACGCTGTTGCCAATTCTTTAGAATCTAAAATCTAAAGGTTTATTTATAAAAGGAAAAAGATAGAGATGAGAGATAGAATTAGTTAAATGAAATCAATTACATATAGTAATGGCAAAGTTCTTGGTTCAGGCTTGCAGCAGCGATGGAATAAACTGCAGGTTCAAGTCAAGTCTCTGGAATACATCCCCCGCTGGGATGGGTCCTCAGTCCTTTGTTCAGACCTTCAGTGTAGCAAAATTCCTCCAGAGGTAAGAAGCAGGATTGAAGACAAGATGGAGATGAGGCATCAGCCTTATATAGTCTTTTCCAGGTGTAAGAACACCTCTTTGTTCTTACTGTGGAAAATTACAGCAAAATGGAGTCTGGAGTCACATGGGCAAGTTCCTGCATACTTTGCTGAGTCTGAAGGCATATTTGCCTTCTCTCAATGAGTCCATTGTATAGCTGATGGTTCTTAATGGGCCATCAAGAAGGCTAGGCAGAGCTAATCTCAGCTTGTCTGGGATGTTACCCAGAAGCATAGCATAAGTTTGCCATACAGACAGTATAGAGCCAATATTCATAACTTCAACTACAAAATTGATACACACATATAGACAGCATAATCATAACCAGTAAACCATAACCTTGTCTTAGACACCCCATTTGACCCCCTTTATACAAGATTTGGGTGCCACTACAGGACTGTGGTTGCAACAATGATCTATATGGTCCCAGTTTATGTCAATAACGTCACACATGCAACTTGATAGCATATCTCAGTGTGGATGCAATATAATAAACTTTGAACACTCCATCTGATCAATTCCAAATTTCAGGAAACCCTGTTGATTTTGATGAAAACTGGAAAAACCAAAAGGGGGTAATGGGGGACACAATGTGCCACTGGTTAGCAGAGCTACCAGATTCAACTGCCTCTGTAATTGTTGATTGATGGCAACCATTAACACATTCCAGCATAATACCCATCATTTTAGCTCTTCCCGTCCCCTCCAATAGTTTGAAAATGTTGACACCATGAGCGAGAAAGACATGAAGAAAGTGGAAGAATATGGCCAGGTCTACACTAAAAAGTTAAGTCGACCCAGCTTCATCGCTCAGCATGTGAAAAACTCACATCTCTGAGCAACAGAGTTAAGCTGACCTAACCCCCGGTGTAGACAGTGCTAGATCAATGAAAGAATTTTTCTGTCAACCTAGCTACCACCTCTCGTGGAGATGGATTAACTAAAAAATGGGATTCTGCTGCTGTAGTGAATGGTTACAGTGAAGCACTGTAGCAGCACAGCTGCAGCCTTCCTAGTGAAGACATACCCTAAGAAAGGTGGGGGTAAAAGGGAAGCACACAGAGCCCAAGGATCAGGGGAAAGAGGGAGGTTCCTGAAATACAAGGGAATGGGCAGGTCACACAGGGAGCCTTTGGCTGGGAAATGGGGGAATGCAATGAACCCCTGGTATGTGTTCAATGAACTCTGCCTAAAGAAGCAACAAAGTGTGCCACCCTTCAGTTTTATTAATGGTCATTCCCCCTCTTATTTTTCATAAGTGAAAGCTTCTTTCACAGAGGCTGAAGGATACCAGTGTCTACTGAAGAGAATTCTCAAAGAGCTGCCCTCTTTCAAAATGGCTGCCATCTCCCATTGTTCTCAGTGTGACTGCCCTCAGTTGGTGGCCATTTTGAGAAGAGTGTCTCATGGTCAATGGGACGGAGTATTGACACTAAATAAAAACTATATGGTTGTGATTAAGGCATTTTAGTGTTTGTGGACACAGATTTAGTTTAAACTAATTTATTAAAAACAGATTTTTTTTTCATTTTTTTGATGCTCATGGTGTCATTCCAGGGCAGAGTTAAAGTTCCTGCTGAAGGATAAACATTTAGTTATAAAGAATAGCAAGGGGCGAAGTTACCATTAATAATAAAAAGTTTAGATTTAATCCATGTAGAAGATTCCAGTTAGCTTTAGCTACAGAGGAAGTTGGAAGAGCCTGTAGTAAGGCAGAGTTAAGACTGGTTGGATATCCTCACTGTATATTTCCATATTTTAACATGACTGAATTTCATACATTTAACCCTGACTATGGATTTCCCTGGGTTAACACATTTGGGATCATTACAACATCTTGAATGTATTTTACCCTAAATGATGGATATGTACTCTCTGCCTTACTTCCATTTTAACAGTTTCTGCCTAGGAATATACCTCAAATGTTTGTTGGTTATGACGTTCTCAGCTTTGCCATCTTAACCATCTTGGACAGAGGTCATTCTTTCCTCCAACCCCTTGATCATTTCTGTAGCTTGTGTCCAAGTAGAACTAGGTATCTCATTACCAGAGTGATGATAGTAGTATTATCAGGATGGTGGCCCTAGAGCAGGGGCGGGCAAACTTTTTGGCCTGAGAGCCGTATTGGGTTTCAGAAATTGTATGGAGGGCTGGTTAGGGGAAGCTGTGCCTCCCCAAACAGGCAGGCGTGGCCCAGCCCCCGCCCCCTATCCAACCCCCCCTGCTTCTCACCCCTGATGGCCCCCCAGGAATCCTGCCCCATCCAACCCCCCTTGTTCCCTAATGGCCCCCCTGGACCTCTGCCCCATCCAACCACCCCTTCTCCCTGACTGCCCCCAGATTCCTGGCCCCTAACTTTCCCCTGCCCCTAACTGCCCCCCACTGCCCCATCCAACACCCCCTATCCTTCCTGACTGCCCCCGGAACCCCTGCCCCCGTTCAACACCACTGTAACCTGCCCTCTGACCGCCCCAACCCTTAACCACCCCCCGAACTCCCCTGCCCCCTTACCATGCTGCCTGGAGCACCGGTGGCTGGCAGCGCGGCTGCACCATGACAGGCAGCCGTGCCGCCCGGCTGGAGCCAGCCACGCACTGCACATCACAGAGCACCATGTCAGGCCGGGCTCTGCAACTGCGCTGCCCCAGGAGCTCGCCGCCCCACCACCCAGAGCTTTGCGCCAGTGGCGCAGTGAGCTGAGGCTGGGGGGGGGGAGGGGAAACAGCAGGGGAGGGGCTGGGGGCTAGCCTCCCGGGGCAGGAGCTCAGGGGCCAGGGAGAACGGTCCCACGGGCCGCATGTGGCCCGTGGGCCATAGTTTGCCCACCTCTGCCCTAGAGTCAGAGTATAACTATTCTCCCTTCTCTGGCTGTGATGCCTCTGTGCATGAAGCCCATTCAAAACATCTCACTGACCATTTTTGTAGCCACATCACTGTAAAAAAAAACCTCACTCATGAGTGTATCCAGAACCTGAGGCATCACATAAGTAGCACAGAGAAATCAGAAAATCAAGACAATTATATGGGGAAAAGAGGCGAGAAATAGGACAGTAATACAAATGGGAATGGGGGTACAAATGTAGTGTGCTGGCAACTAGGCCATCCCATGACTTGTAAATAGAGACAGAAACCAATTTTTGAAAAAAACACTGCTCTATTTTTCCCCAGGGACTTGAAACTGCCACCTGCCACGGAGAAGAGTAATTCAGTTCCCACACTGCCCACAATCAGCTATGTGATACTAACCACTGCTGGTCACAGAGATTACTGCATTCTCACTACTTCCAACCCCAAGCATTTTTATCTCCCACTCTTGCAACTTCTCTCTTCCCTAGAGAGCTTCACCATTTACTGGATAGCCCCAGTTCCAGATTCCAAGCACAATTTTGTGATAGAAAACTTACATTCTAGTAGTGTCTTTCACTCAGAGGGATCTCAAAGTGCACTACAACTCTGTACATACAAAAAAATCTCTCTCCACCACTGAAATGCAGACACGTTGAGGATAGAATGTGGTGGCAGTTTAACAGCACATAGCAGCACTGCACAACAGTAGGTGAAATCAATCTATTCACCTGAAAATGAAGGAGGATTTAAATAGAATGCAATTTCCCTGGCTGGAATATGGCCAGGACATAAAGGTCATTATACCGACTTTTGTACTAAGTGACCTGAGTTCACAAATGAAAGATCCAAGGTATAGATTCATAGTACTCCTGTTCTTCTTTTTGCGGATACAGACTAACACGGCTGCTACTCTGAAGACCAGAAGAGATCATTGTGATCATCTAGTCTGAACTCCTGTATAACAGACCATAAAACTTCTCCAAAAATAATTCTTAGATCATACCTTTTAGAAGTATATTTAGAAAACCAATTTTGATTTAAAAATTGCTAGTGATGGAGAATCAACCATGATATTGGGTAAATTGTTCCAATTGCTAATTACCATCAATATTAAACATTTACGCCTTCTTTCCTGTCTAAATTTGTCTAGTTTCAGCTTCCATGTTATACCTTTCTCTGCCACACTGAAGAGCCTAATATCAAATATTTCTTCCCCATGTAGATACTTACAGAGCATAATCAAGTCACCCCTTAACCTTCTCTTTGTTAAGCTAAACAGAATGAGCTACCTGAGTCATCGACTAAGGCATGTTTTCTAATCCTTTAGATCATTCTTGTAGCTCTTCTCTGACTTCTCAACATTGTTCTTGAATTGTGGATGCCTGAACTAGACACAGTACTCCAGGAGCGGTAGCACGAGTGCCAAATACAGAGATAAAATTACCTCCACTCTGATTTGAGATTCCCCTATTTGTGCATGTCGGATTGCACTGGCCCTTTTGGCCAAAGTGTTGCACTGGGAGCTCACAGTTAGCTGATTCACCACCACAACACTCAGATCTTTTTCCGAGAGTCACTGCTTCCCAGGATAGTGTCTCCTTCATCTTGTAAGTATGGCCTACATTCTTTGTTCCTAGATATATACATTTCTATTTAGCTATATTAAAAGGTATATTGTTTGCTCATACCCAGTTTATCAAGTGACCCAGATTGCTCTGTATTAGTGACCCGTCCTCTGCATTATTTACCCCTCTCCCAATTTTGGGGTCATCTGAAAACTTTCAGTGATGATTTTATGTTTTCTTCCGAGTCATTGATAAAAAATGTTAAATACTGTAGGGCCAAGAACCGATCCCTGCGGGACCCCTTTAGAAACACATCCATCTGATAACTCCCCATTTATAATTACATCGAGAGCGACCAGCTAGCTTTTAATCCATTTAATCTGTGTCATGTAGATTCTCTCTCTCTCTGGTGTTCTAATCAAACGGTCTTGCAATATCATGCCAAATGCCATACAGAAGTTTAAAAGTATATTAGATCAACACTGTTTACTTTGATCAAACTTGTAATCTCATAAAAACATACCTCAAGCTAGTTTGATAGGACCTATTTTCCATAAACCCATATTGATTGGTATTATATTACCCTCCTTTAATTCTTTATTAAAAGGATCCCCATATCTGCTGCACCATTATCTTGTCCAGGATCAATATCAGACTGACAGGCTTATAATTAGTCAAGTCACTCTGTTAACCCTTTTGAAATATTGGCACAACTTTCTTTGTCTTCTGGAATTTCAAGTCTTATTTAAAATCAGCATTAATGCTCCAGTGAGCTCCTCAACCAACTCTTATAAAACTCTTGGATGCAAGTTATCTGGACATGCTTATTTAAAAATGTCTAACTTTAGTAGCTGCTGCTTAACAGCCTCCTAAGGGACTAGTGGAATAGAGTGTTATGACCTTATGACATGACTATCTATTTTTCCCCCAAATTCACAATAGAAATTTCTCGGGCATTCATCAACAGTCTCTAGAAGCAAGAAAGGTGACAAAGCAAAGAGACATTAACTCCAATAGCACAGCACTCCGTACCACACTGGTGCATTGAGTTTAGTACTGACTCGGGAGGAAAAGCATCCTCCAAAAATCATCAACACTATTTCATGCAGAACCATGAGTTTTCAAGAGAGGTCATTCATCCAATAGGAATCTGGGGTCAACTGTACTTGTGAAATGTGACAGAATCACAGCCTGAAATAGCATGGCTGTAAAATCCCCTTCCCATACTTAGTGCTACCCACTGCTTGTATCAGAGACAGAGAAACACAAAGTCATATAGTTCCCAATAACTTACTCCCATTTCCAGGGCTTGTCGCTGTGCAGCCCTAACCCCCACTCCTGCAGATATCAGTCCAAAACCCTGTCCTTCCAAGGAATCCTATCCCTTAGCATATTTTTTTTTTTTTTTTTTTTTTTTTTTAAGAGGACAGTAAGTGAGTGAAGTTAATGGAACCCATTACCCAAATGTACAGGAGACTATTTATACTAGCCTACCCCCGCCCTCAACAGAACTAGTACATCCCACCCTAAAATACAATTAAGGGATGGGAAAGGTCCAGCTGAGGCAGACTATGTACATAGGTGCAGTTTGACTACTAGTAGCAAACACCAAAGCTTATGAAACAGACATGGCAGCCGCCAAGCTGGAGGTGCTCCCTGACAGCTTCCTCTTCTCCCATACCAGCTTCCCTTTTCTCAGCATGAGAATAGCCAGGGACTACATACACTCCAACTCTGAACCCAAACTCTGTAAGTGAAGGGTGATGCTCGGACATTCCACAGCCTTGTCATGCCTGCTTGCAATCTCAGCCTGAATGTTACACATCTGGCTTAGCTGTGAGCAGAGACCTTGCCGTTCCCCATTCAGGTCACTAGAATCCCACCATAGAGCCCAACTTTAGTCTTATCTAACCAGGCCACATATGTCTG
The DNA here is from genome assembly GCF_013100865.1 of Trachemys scripta elegans. NCBI lineage: Eukaryota > Metazoa > Chordata > Testudines > Emydidae > Trachemys > Trachemys scripta. The sequence goes on from NC_048301.1 coordinate 41,963,342, forward strand.
CCTCCCCTCTGGCTGCATCCTCTGTTGGATCCTAGTGGGGAAGCAGCAGCAGCAAGTTTGGTGGTGTGGCCAGCCAACCCACCTGCTGCCAGGTATAGAAAGTGAGGGGCTCAGAACTCGTTACAAATTCCCCAATCAGACCCCAAAGAGACCCTCTAATCTCCAGCCAGCCCAGAGACCTGTAAACCTTCAAACCCCCGATTCACCAGAGATGCCCCAACCAGACCCTACTCTCCCATCCAAGAAACCCTGCCAGACACCAAACCTCTGCTCTTGAAAAAGACTTCATCTACCAGCACCCAAACAGACCTCATTTCCTCCCCCACCCCAGGACCCACCACCTATCCCAGGCATCACAGCACCCGTCACCCCCTAGTCACTCCCAGAAGAGCACCCAGCCACCTTAGCACCTCTAGCTCAAGCACCCCCAGAATCCACCTGCACTTTCCAACTGCCTACACCAGCACTCCCAAACATCCACCTATCTCCCTACCTGCCTTAGCCTCATAGCTTTCAGGTTTTATACAGGTCCAGGTCTTATACCCCCCACTGCTTAGGGAAGGGTATATTAACCATAAGGTCAAGTTTATGGTCATATGTAAACTTGATGACTATGGGGTAATTAATCAGGACACTAAGGAGAGTCTGGGAGAGATGGAGGAGAGGACAAAAGGCCTGTTAACTATACTGCTTCCCCCACGTCTGCTAATTCCTCTTTTACTGCATGGGTGCTATAGAAAAGCACAAGAGACAACTGAGCAATGTTCTTTCCTTGACTGTACACAAAAGACATCTAAAACAGGGGTTCTCAACCTCTCTTTCTGAGCCCCCACCCCCAATTATGCTACAAAAACTCCATGGCCCAGCTGTGCCACAACAACTGTTTTTCTGCATATAAAAGCCAGGACCAGCATTAGAGGGTAGCAAGGAGGGCAACTGCCCGGGACCCCCACCACAGCTTTGCAGGGCCCCCTAAGTTGTTCAGGTTTCAGCTTCAGCCCCAAGTCAGAGTGGCAGGGCTTGGAGCCCCAGGCTTTGGCTTTCTGCCCTGGGCCCCATCAAGACTAATGCTGGCCCTGCTTGGGGGACCCCGTGAAACCTGCTTGCAGCCCCCCAGAGGGCACTGGACTCCTGGTTGAGAACCATTGATCTAAACCAACTCTCTGAATCTAAGTATCCCTACCTCTAATTCTGGACTCTCCCTCTTTACTCTTCACAGCTGCTCTTGGCTCCACTGGACTGTCAAGGGCTCCCTGCTTAGGGCACTAAGACTAAACGGAAAGCCACTTGCACCTTCCCTAGTCTTTGCTCTTTCAAGACTTGCTGTTTAAGGCAAATGTCTCAACTAGGGTTGCTAACTTCCTAATCGCACAAAACTGAATGTCCTTACTCCACCCTTTCCCCCACTCATTCAATTCCCCGCTCCCTCCATCGCTTGCTCTCCCCAACCCTCACTCACTTTCACTAGGCTGGGGCAGGGGATTGGGGTGCAGGAGGGGGATCAGGGCTCTGGCTGGGGGTGTGGGCTCTGGGATGAGGCTGGGGGCGAGGGGTTTGGGGATTGGGAGAGGGCTCAGGGCTGGGGCAGGGGTTGTGGAGTGCAGGCTCAGCTGGGTGGCACTTACCTCAGGCGGCTCCCAGTCAGCAGCACAGCGAGGCTAAGGCAGGCTCCCTGCCTGCCCTGGCTTCGCATTGCTCCTGGAAGTGGTCGGCATGTCCAACTCCTAGGTGCAGGAGCCAGAGGACTCTGCGCATTGCCTGTCCCCCACAGGCACCAGCCCTGAAGCTCCCATTGGCCATGGTTCCTGGCCAATGGGAGCTGCAGAGCCAGTGCTCGGTTGAAAACTGGACGCCTGGGAACTCTTGGCTTAAATCAGTTGCCATAAGCTGCTGCTAAACTAGGACAGAGACAGACATCAACATGATGCCCCGAGAAAGCTGCTCCATAGGCTAGAACTGGTGGAAAGGGGTTACAGATATTTCCACCCTTCTACAATACAAAGGCTGCAGCCCCAAAGTGCAGCTAGGAATCTTTCCCCTACAGAATGGGAGCACAACAGTGGTCCTGGGTCTTGCCTCTGTTCCAGCTCATGCTCCTCAATGACACATCACAATTCCCCTGCCTGTGATATCAATTATCTCCACAGCAGAACAAGTAGTGGAGCAGTACACCAGGTAGGAGCAGCAGTAGAAGTTGAGCTGTTAACCCGATTAGCACATTGGTGCTGGTAACACTGTATGGTGGAGCTCCTATGCCCAAAGCCAGATGAATCTATTCAAATGCTCTAGTGCTAAAGAGCAATAGGAAAAGCCACAGTGCAAGAAATGCAAAAACTGGGGCAGAACTTTGAGAGACCAACAGATGCAGGAAATAGGGTCTCTTGTGAAAAGATGCAGGAACAAGCTAATACATGGGTTTCAAACCCACATTCTACCATTAAGAGTATTTTGCAGCTTTGCTGGGTTGTGGGTATAATGAACATCTGCAGTGAAGAGAAGCTAACCTAAGACTAGTCCAGCTCCTTTTCTGACAATTCAACACAAGAAGCCTGCTGGAAAGGGAATAGGGTAATGCAATCTTAATCAATTTCCTTCTGCAGCCTCTTCCATGCATAAGGCATCTGCTGCTGCCCAAGAGGAACCCAAAAAGGTGGGGTAGGAGGAAGGGAGAATGATGCAAGAAGAAAGGGGGGGAGGAAAAAAAAAAACCACACAGTAGAGTAAGCAAAAGGAGAGAAAACAAAGCAGAGTCCAATGGGTAGAGCAAGACAGTCTGATAGCTCCCTTCCTTTAAGGTTCTCCAAGTGCCAAAGGCAGAAGGAGACAAAAGAAGAAACCAAGGTCGCACAGTTAGACTTAGTGGGACCCCTCAGGCTCCTTACTGCCCAATAGTGAAATGCTAAAGGAACAATCACACAGTAACTGCATATGCTATAGTAAGAGCCATTTTCTGCTCTCATTCTTTGACAAAATTTCTCCTGAGCTTCAGCAGAGCTGCTACTGTTGTCTGTGGGACTATGCAGCTCTAACTGTGGAGTCCCAGCCCATGGTCACCTATTAAGAACCAAACCCTATCATCACAGTGCCTCTCTAATTCCCATGGGAGCTGTATGGATGTAGCCAAGGGCATCATCTGGCCTGGATTCAAGAACATTTGGCTTCCCTATCCAAACACCACATAGATAGTATGGAACTAGGCCTCATCTCCTCTTTATTTACATAAGGGGGAAACTCAGGCAAAATTGGGGAAGTGAGCTGCCCAAGAGACACAGCAAATGGCTAAACTGGCAGTAGAATCCAAGCCACCTGACTCAGAATACTATGCTTTACCACAAGACCATCCTTCCTCTCTATAAGCTCAAAACCCCAGTCTAATGTAAGAGAAGTGATGAGCCAGTAGTGATAATCCTAGCTTGACCCCCAGGTGGATGTGCTTGTCCATGGCCACTATGCTGGATGGTGTCAAGTATCAGGGGGTAGCCGTGTTAGTCTGTATCTACAAAAACAACAAGGAGTCTGGTGGCACCTTAAAGACTAACAGATTTATTTGGGCATAGGCTTTCGTGGGTAAAAACCTCACTTCTTCGAATGCATCCTGAAGAAGTGAGGTTTTTACCCACGAAAGCTTATGCCCAAATAAATCTGTTAGTCTTTAAGGTGCCACCAGACTCGTTGTTTATGCTGGATGGAGGTGCCTGTGAAAGGATCATGAGAATGATCCCCTGCCCTCCATTGCAGGAATTCATTATGCTCCCCAAACAGCCAGGGCCTGCTAGGCAGGGGTTACTAGGAGTGGGGGGGACTGGGCTGCTGCAGCAGACTCTGGCCACAGCACATCCTGTGAGGTAATGTGAATTCCTTGGCTCGCAGGGAGCACCTGAATTCTTTGGAAACCACAGGAATCCAGCAGAGAAAAGGTAAATATCCCAGCGGAGCCAGTGCTAATTAGCAAGCAGGGCTACTGAAGGAGGGGGCACTGCAGACTGGAGTTCAGTGAGCTCAGATGGCAGGAAGGCAGCCCACTGTCAGACATTATGAGGCTCAGCTGCCAGCTCAGGCATTACTGGAACTCTTGTGTCATTCTAAAGTACACATTCACCTCCCCCTCAGCTACTGCTCCTTCAGCCCTTCACAAGCACATTTGGTTTTCAGCTCAATTTGTTGCTTTACAAAAAAATTTCTCCATTTCAGTGAAAGTCAGGCTACAAAGTTCCTGCTGGGCTGGAACCCTTCCAGTGGTTCAGGACCAGAAATGGAGCTGACTAAACAGAAAATTCAGGTAGTAAAGACCAAGTGTAAAACAAAACTGAAGAGAAAAGACATTTTTCTAGAATATCAAAAACAACCATTGTGCATGAACACCCCCTGATGGTCACAGCAGCAAGGCACACATTTCCCAAAGCCACCATGCAGGATGGGGGCACACACACAAAGGGGAAGTCCCTGAAAAAGATTCAGGCTCATTTCCATTTCATAATAAGCTAAACAGAGGGAAAAAACTGGGAGGGACAGAATTAAACTTCCCCACTTTGCAGGCTATGGGCAGTAGAAACCATTCATTCCTTAACTGTGACCCCCCCCCCCTTGCATTCCAAGCACAAGGCTCTCTGAAGGGGGATCAGAAACAGAAAACAAAACACAAAAATTAAAACTACCAGCCAATTTCACAGCGGGTCAGAGGAGACCTCTACCTGCTAGTATATGGCTATGCAGTCCCATGAGATATAAGGAGGCATTCAAAATCAGTTTGATGCCTCTTTGAATACCTGCCCCCCATGGGTTATCTTTTTGGTCTTATCTAGACTAAGATTGAAAAGTGTGTATTTGAATAAGTTAGCTAACATAATTCAGAAGTCTGCAGCAGACCTAGACTCCCCCTAAGCTTTAATTATCCAAGATTGGAAGTTTTTCTAGAAGATATGCTCTAGCTCAGAGGTGGACAAAGTACGGCCCGTGGGCCACATCCGGCCCGCAGGACCGTCCTGTCCGGCCCCTGAGCTCCCAGCCGGGGAGGCTCGCCCCCAGCCCGTCCCCTGCTGTTTCCCCTCCCCTGCAGCCTCAATTAACTGCACCGCCGGCTGCACAGCTGCCCCTACTCCTCCTGTGTCCTCCGCCCATGTTCACAGGGCCACATTCTGAAAGGGGCTGGGGCCAGGCAGGGGGTCCCAGGAGGAGGCAGTCAGGGGACAAGGAGCGGGGGGGATTGGGTGGGTCAGGGGTTCTGAGAGGGGTAGCCAGGGGGGCGGGAAGTGGGAGGGGGCAGAGGGCAGGCTGTTTGGGGAGGCACAGACTTCACTAGCTGGCCCTCCATACCGTTTCGCAACCCCGATGTGGCCCCCGGCCAAAAAGTTCGCCCACCCCTGCTCTAGCTCATCCAGAAGTCATAATCTTGATGCAGAAATCACTGGGTGAAATTCTATGCCAATGTTATGTAGAAGATTAGACTAGATCATAATGATCCCTTCTGGTCTTAAATCTTAATCCTGACCAGTTTAGCACATATTAAAAGCAATGTGCTTTGACTACATTAGGTTTTTTAAATGTATTAGCTAATATGTTCTAATGATACACCTTTCAATCAAATCTGGACAAGGTCCTAAAGGACAGCATATCATATCCCTGTCTGTCTCACACTAGAGAAGCCCTGTTCTTGTTTCAGGCACCAACAGAGAACTGAAAGATCATCACCAATTCAAAATGAAGGGACACAGGACTACTATGGATTAGGAACATTGACAGAGTTGGGAGCTGGGCAAGACCAGAATAGCAGGAGGTACTACAAGGCAAGATAAGATGCAGTGACCAAGCTGTTTGACGCTGTTAGTCCTGGTGCTGCTCTGAAAGTTGGACTCTCAGCTTCGATGGCCTAAGGTTACACCCCACAAAAACTTCCTCTGAGGAAAGAGCAAACCACAATAGAGCCTGCTCTTGTGTCTGGCACCTCAGTTCAGGGCATCCTGAATTCTGCCCAACACACACTTCTCAAAGTAAGAAAACAGGACTTCAACAGTGCAAATGGAACAGCTTCATTCAGAACTTCTGAGAAGGTTCAAAAGCCTGAATAACCCAAAAGGCTTCATCATTGGATCTCTGCTTCATCACTGCTGCCTGAAGGAGCTTTCCTATGCCCTACCTCCTGCCATTCCACATAGATGGGAACACACAACAATGCATCATCAGAGCCTAAACCTATTTCCTCTGTTCCAGAACCTCACTTCCAAACCCAGATCACCTCATGTCAAGTCAGGGTGTACCCTGGAAGCCAGACGCAGGGAGGTTTCTACTCAGGCAAACAGGCATCAGCTGATGCATGCTATTTAGTCCCTCCTCACGTCAAGAAAAATCATCATGTCCTATGATCTATGGGGCCTCCACATGTTCTATTATCAGTACCTTTTCTCTGCCAAGAGGCATCAGCTCTACTGAATGACCAAGGCACCAGCCACTGGGGCTCCCTGAGGCATGGCATGAGCTGCACACTAGCTTTCAGTGGGATACAGCAGAAGCTGGCAAGGGAGCAAATACAGGTAAATACAAAAGTCACGTTTTGGAGACTAGCCAGGTTTTGGGAATACAAGTGCAGAATACAGGTGCAATGTCAGTACTCCGATCAGCAAGGGAGGTCCCTAAACCTGGCCTCCACATGCACAAAGCCCTCACCCCCACCACATCTATGCCATGTCCACTGTGCCACTCTATGCTTTCACCACATATCACTCCCCAGACCTCCCAGGAGCCCTGCCACCCCCCGTTTCCACCCCTAAACACTGCAGCTTCTACAATGGGGGAGGAAAACCAGCCTCCATTCATTGCCACAGTGTTGAACCCTTCTCCTTCACAGTCTGAGGCACCAATAGTCTGTAAGCCCTTAAATGGGTCTCTCTAGGCATTTATACGACACCAGAGAGACAAACAAGAACCTGGAGCTACAGGATCCTCTGTGTCCAGGCACACAAATCCAGGGCAAGGGGGAAAAACATCACAAGACACTGAAAACAAAGGTTGCTAGTGCCACCTGGAGGCCACATCTAACCAGGGGTCGGCAACCTTTCAGGAGTGGTGTGCCAAGTCTTCATTTATTCACTCTAATTTAAGATTTTGCGTGCCAGTAATACATTTTAATGTTTTTAGAAGGTCTCTTTCTATAAGTCTATAATATATAACTAAACTATTGTTGTATGTAAAGTAAATAAGGTTTTTAAAATGTTTAAGAAGCTTCATTTAAAATTAAATTAAAATGCAGAGCTCCCCAGACCGGAGGCCAGGACCCGGGCAGTGCGAGTGCCACTAAAAATCAGCTCGTGTGCCGCCTTTGGCACGTGTGCCATAGGTTGCCTACCCCTGATCTAATCTCTCACATTCCCTGACCCTTAACCCCCATTATGTGACTGACACTGTTTCTGCTCCATCCAATTGCTAGATATATCCTGGGGGGATTGCCATCACCTGCTCCACCTACTCACCAGCCCTGGAGATTTGTGGGGGGAGGAGGAGGTTGAAGATTCATTGAGGAAGCTGATAGGAGTAGGCTTATTCTTGTGATTTAAAAGAACTGCACATAAGCCCCACTGTCAGCTATCAACTGTGGGGCAGCAGCAGAGCTATGGGTCACTACCAGGGGTCGGGCTAATTCCCTGACCTCAGGCGACACTTCTAGGGATGTGCTTCTGATTTGACCTTTGGCACCAATTCCGTAATCATGCATCAGGTATCCTATAGCTGATGGAACTACACCTCTACCTCGATATAACGCTGTCCTCGGGAGCCAAAAAAAAAATCTTACCGCGTTATAGGTGAAACCGCGTTACATTGAACTTGCTTTGAATCCACCGGAGTGCAGAGCCCCGCCCCGCCCCCCCGCACTGCTTTACTGCATTATATCTGAATTTGTGTTATATCGGGTCGCATTATATCAGGGTAGAGTTGTATATGTTTACAAGAGACCTGGCCTTTGAGAGTAGCATGCAGACCCTCCACAATGACCGACACCAGACAGATTGGCCTCCACTTACATTAGCCCCTTCTAAAAAAGAATACGAGGTGTGGCTGTGGGGGCAGAGAAAGTACAGTTGCTTACCCTACAGTAGCTAGTTTAAGATGTGCTGTCTGCACAGATTCCACTCTTGGTGCCCATGCACCACATGTGCTCTAGTCAGATTTTTTTTTGGCCAGCGGTGTCCATCTGGTGGTCATGCCTGTGCCAGTGCAACCTCCCCATTTCGGGACACAAATGGCTGAATGGACCCAACTGCCTCAATTCTTCACCAATATATTGAGGATAGAACTCCCCATTAGCAGATGAGGGCGAGCTGAGAAATCTGTATGGACAACACATCTCAAAGAGCCACAGTTGCTGTGCGATAAGTAGGCCTTCTTTGAGCAATTGCCAACAGATTCCACTCATGGTGATTAACGAGCAACTGTCTATTTGCTTAGAGGCGGGTAGGAGTCCTGCTTGAATAGTGACTGCAGGACAATCTTACCAAAATTGGCATTCAGTCTGGAGACCCATACTAGATCAGGTATGGGAATATTACTCAAACAAGCAATTTAAGCTGCCTGAGCCCTAGTGGAAAGAGCTCTGATATAGCCTGGCTAACCCACATCAAGTTCTTACACTGCAAGACCCACTTGGATGACCTCTGAGTAGATAAAGGTCACCCTTTGATTGTCAGCAAATGCAACAAGTAGCGTGTATGTGTTGCCAAATGTCTTAGTTCTATCCAAATAGAAAGACAATGCCCTCAGTACATCTAGTGGGTGAAGCTTTGCTTTACTCAGGTTAGAGTAAGGCTTAAGGAAGAATAAAGAGGTGAATGGACTGATTTACACAGAACTCAGACAACACTGGGCAGAAACAGAGTAAGGTCTAAGGAGAACCCTGCCTTGCAAAATACTTCATACAGGAGATCTGACATACAAGCCTGAATCTCCCCATCCCTCCTAGCTGAGGTAATGTTAATGAAAACCATTTTCCTAGCAGCCAGCTGTTAAAAGCTTGCTAAAGACTCAGAGGGGGCACATCAACCCTGCCATGCCATATTAAGGTCCCATGGAGGACAGGGCTCTCAAACCTGGGAAAAACATGCATGAGAACCTTCAGTAATGGAGAGTGCGGAAAACAGTGTGGCCACAGATAGGAGAGCAATTTGCAGATACTGCTGTCAGAGGGACTCTTATGGAGCTGATGGAAAGTCCAGATAGCAATTCTGGACTAGCTGCTAGCCCTGAAGCAAAGACTAGTGCCTTCAGGGAGAAAGCTGGTACTGAGAAGCTCATATAGAAAAATATACAGCTAAATGAAAGCTTATGTCTGGTCAAAGATTTCCTGCTCTCAGCAGAACATTCTGAACCTGAGCAGAACAGCTTCTCTCAGCAGGATTCCTTCACCCAGTATCCAGGTAGTCAGGTATACGGATACTGGATATGGGTGCAGAATCCAACCATTGCTCTGGAAGACTATGGATGATGGTAAACCGGTTCTGTGGTTGTGTTGACAGATTCACCAGATCTCAGTATGAGAATTGTTTGGGCCATGCTGGGGTTATGATGCAAGCAGCATCCTGCCTCAGTTTCTTCAAGATCCTTAGTATCATTGGAATTGGTGGAAAGGCACACAGTAGCCTGCTGTCCACAAGTTGAGGAAGGCATCTGTGGAGTTTCTCTCTCCTGTCCCCAAACACAATTTGACATTTGTTTGCAACAAGCCACAATAGGTATACTTCTAGGACACCACATTTGCAAAAGATGTTATGCAGAACTGAGTCTTTGAAAGACCAATTGAGGTTTTTTGGAAAGGACCCTGCTGAGCTGGTCTTCCAGGGTGTTCTGAAGACCCAAAAGATGCAGAACTACTAATGAGATCTGACACAGAATGCACCACTCCCCATAGTAATATGGCTTCTTGAAAGAGTAGGGGATAATCTTGCTATCCCCTTACCCACCTGATAAAAGGCAGTGGTTCTCAAGCTGGGGTATGTGTACCCCAGGGGGTACACGGGTCTTCTGAGGGTACATCAACTCCTCTAGATATTTGCCTCATTTTACAACAGGCTACATAGAAAGCATTAGCGAAGTCAGTACAAACTAAAATTGCATACGAGACAATGACTTGTTTATACTGCTCTATATAGTATACACAGATTAAGTACAATATTTATATTCCAATTGATTTTATAATTATATGGTAAAAATGAGAGTATGCAGTTTCAGTAATAGTGTGCTGTGACACTTTTGTATTTTTATGTCTGATTTTGTAAGCAAGTATTTTAAGTGAGGTGAAACGTGGGGGTATGCAAGACAAATGAGACTCCTGAAAGGGGTACAGTAGTCTCAAAAGGTTGAGAGCCACTGATATAGGATATTGCTGTGGTGTTAAAATCAGCAATTCAAGTGCTGACAGACATTAAGAAGGGACAGAAAAAGCTGCATGCCAGGGAGATTGCCCTGACCTCTAAACTGTTTGTGTGCAGACTTGCTTCCTGAGGAGACCATAGTCCTTGACTTTTCAATGGCTCAAGAGGAGGCCTTCCTGAATGAAGGCATCAGTTACCAACATCTTTGTTGGAAGAGAGAGATAATGGAACTCCACTGCATATCTAAAGTGGTTCTGTTCATCAGTTTGACAATTCTTGTGGGACCACGATGATCATGTCCATGCAGTGTCTGCTGGAGAGCTACGGATCTCAGCCATTTCCTGCCTAGATCGATGCTATCAGGGTTCACTCCCCACTTTGAACTCTGGGGTACAGATGTGGGGATCCACATGAAAGACTCCCCTAAGCTTATTTCTACCAGCTTAGGTTAAAAACTTCCCCAAGGCACAAATCCTTCCTTGTCCTTGGATGAGTACTGCTGCCACCACCACCAAGTGAGTTAGACAAAGATTCAGGAAAAGAACCACTTGGAGTTCCTGTTTCCCCAAAATATCCCCAAGCCCCTTCACCTCCTTTCCTGGGAAGGCTTTAGAGTGACCAAGGTGAGCACAGACCTGATCCTTGGGTATTTAGGACTCTAAAAACCCAATCAGATTCTTAAAAAACAGAATCTTATAATAAAGAAAAGTAAAAGAAGGACTTCTGTAAAATCAGGATGGAAGGTAATTTACAGGGTAATCAGATTCAAAACACAGAGGATTTCCCCTCTAGGAAAAACTTTAAAGTTACAAAAACAGGGATAAACCTCCCTCCTAGCACAGGGAAAATTCACAAGCTAAAACAAAAGATAATCTAATGCATTTCCTTGCTATTACTTACTATTTCTGTATATTAGATGCTTATTTTCAGATATGGCTTAGGGAGATATATTTTCCCTGCCTTGGTTCCTCGCTGACACAGAGAGAACAAAGGAACCCAAAACAAAAACCCTTCCCTACAGATTTGAAAGTATCTTCTCCCCTTATTGGTTCTTTTGGTCAGGTGCCAACCAGGTTATTTGAGCTTCTTAACCCTTTACAGGTAAAGGAGAGATTAACCCTTTAAAAAGGGTAAGAAGGGATTTTATGCTACCCTTAGCTATGCGTTTATGACAGATGCTGTAGTCTGGCATACTGTGTGATTATAAGTGTAAATGGCTATGTGCACTAGAAGCCTCAGACATCCTCATCTGTGGTGTTGGGGGGCGCTAAATCTGATCGGGTGGTCTAATATTTTATGAAATCTTTGCTATGGAAGGTAAGCCCTCACTCATTTGGAGTCCAACATTGCTTATGTGACGTTTACGGTCTGAGATGGAATCTGAGGATTTCACTCTGTTAATTTTGAAACCTGGAGAGATGGAGAATTTCAGGATTGTCTTTGCTAAGTCACCTGTGGTGGTGATCTTCCTTGAATTAGCCAATTGTCCAGGTAAAGGCGTACCTGGATTCTTGTCTCCTTAGATGAAGTGCCACTAATGACAGGCATTTAGTAAAAACCCTTAGAGCTGTGGAGAGGCCAAAAGGTCAGAACTCTGTATTGGTAGTGGGAAGTTCCTATCAGGAATCGAAGGGTTTTTTGTGAACCAGATATATGAAAATAGGCATGCTGCAGGTTGAGAGCCATGAACTAGTCCATGAAAGCTAAATTCTTTTCATTAGAAGTCAGGGTCCACCATTTTGCAACTGAAATAGTGGGCAAAGAGGTTGAGACAAAGATCAAGGGTGGGTCTACAGCCTCCTTTCTTCTTTAGGATTCAGAAATAGTGGGAATAAAATCACTTGCTCCTGAACTTCAAGGGCAGTTCCTCCCCTAGTTCCTGCTCCCAGTTGTAAGAGGCAGTCTACCTCTTCTCACAGTAATCTCTTGCGAGATGTGTCCCTGGAAAGAGACCAGAAGGGGAGAAGAGGTTTGGAAGAGACTGAAAATGCATGGGACATCTCTTCCTTATGATCTGAAGGACCCAGTGGTCCAAGGTAATTCCAGCCCAAGCTTCTTGAAAATGTGGTTGCCAAGGGGGCGGGGGGGAGAGAAGAGAGAAAAGAGGGGTAAAATAGATCTTGTGGTGGTCCAACCAGGCTCCCAATGATGGCGTTAGACCTGCTGCCCATTCAAAGCCCCAGACTTCAGGGCAGCTGAGTAGGAGCCAATGGGTTACCACCAATGAAATCTCTACATCTTCCTTGGAGGCTCAGACAAATCATGGAGATTGGCAATAATACTGCATTGAGAAACACTTCCTGAGATATGGCTGTTGCTTGCATTGCTTTCTTTTAGGGCAGTGGTTCTCAACCAGGGTATGCATATGCCTGGGTGTATGCAGAGGTTTTCCCAGGGAGTACGCCGCCTCTAGATATTTGCCTAGTTTTACAACAGGCTACATAGAAAACATTAGCAAAGTCAGTACAAACTAAAATTTCATGCAGACAATGGCTTATTTATACTGGCTCTATATACACTATACAGTGAAAAGTATATACAATATTTTATATTCCAATTGGTTTATTTTATAATTATATGGTATAAATGAGAAGTAAGCAATTTTTCAGTAATAGTGTGCTGTGAAACTTGTCTTTTTATAAGAGATTTTATAAGCAAGTAGTTTAAGTGAGGTGAAACTTAGTGTATGCAAGACAAAAATCAGACTCCTGAAAGGGATCCATTAGTCTGGAAAGGTTAAGAGACACTGTTTTAGGGGATGGGACAGACCCCCAAAGAGCATAGAGTTGCCTGGAATCCTTCCAAGTATTTAGTGCCTTATCAGTGCCACTGCTAAATAGATGACCTCCCATTTGAAGGAAGCTCTCTATTACTGCTTAGACCTCCCTTGGGATCCTTGAGGGCTGAAGCTATGATGAGCTCTTCATGGATATTAGGGTGGCCATTGTTTGCACCTCTTGTCAGACACATTTAATGCAGCCTGCAGAGATGTTTGAGCAGTTAATTGGCCATCAGCCATAAGAGATTGTGGTTCCTCCTAATACTTCTTGGGTAATTTATCCATCAAATTGGATAGTTGTCCAAGTTCAAAAATAATCTTATTGTGGGAGTAGTGCTTGGTAGTTTGCTTCTTGCATTTGTAGGCTTTCAACCAACAAGGTTGAGCTTTTGTGGGGTCCTCTCACATGGTTATTTTGTAGGACTTACTGTTTTGTTCTCTCCAATACAGCTTGTACCACAAGAGTGCCAGGTATGGGATGCTAATAAAAATATTCAGAGGCATATCTTCTGTCTGCTTTCTTGAAATTAGTAGACAAAAGCTGGTGTCTGCAATACCCATCTGGCATGTTACAGCAGACCACTGCTGACTGGCACAGCCAACTTTCCTCAAGTTAGATCAAGTATATCCAAGAGTTTACTTAGTCCTGCCTCAGGGCAGGTGACTTGACTAGGACCTATCGAGATCCTTATAGGCTTACATTTCTATGATTCTCTTCTACAGTCTCTAGAGAGACATACAGGGTATCAGCCATCTGTTTTATCAGGTCCTGGAAGACAATGAATTAATCCTCTGAAGCCAGTGAAGGTACAGTCACTGCCTCATCAGGGCAGGACAACATTGGAGCTGGGATTTGATGCTCCTGCTCAGGAGAATGCAGTTCTTCTCCATTCTTCTCCTCTTGCCTCTCCAGCAGATGTAGAACTCAACTCATCTGTGGAAACTGAATTTGTCTCTTCAGTGAGGGAGACCTAGCTCTGGATACAGTGGGGAATGCTGGCTTTCAGAAATAGGGCTGAATATCCCAGGGGATCCAGTATGATCAGTGCAGGAAGGAGAGTGGGGAAGAGGGCACATCAATGATACCAGGATGAGAGCTCCCTGTGACGATGTGTTCTTAGCGTCTCTATCTATCATCTAGATTTTCTCTGACTTCCCCTGAGCAATCCAGAGGGGAGAAGGAAGATGAGGGGATGATTTCCCTTCCCTGGCACCAGCAGGAGGACCAACCTGTGTCTGGGGTCATTGCTAGAACAATGCTCTTTCCTGCCTCTACCAGACATCAACACTGATGTACTGGTAGACAAATGAGGCCTTTCAGAGGAAGTGGCCTGGGAGTGCAACTGAGGGAGATGGACAGACCTACACATTGAGGCTTCTCCGAAGGTATTCCAGAGTCTGAGGAAGCCTGCACTGACTTCTCCAGCAGGAAAAACTTCAGCCTCACCTCAGTCACTCACTGTCTGGGTACACCTGGAGAAGTAAACACCACACAGAACAACATTCAACAATGTGTCCTTCCCTAAGGCACATCGGGCACGGACAGCATCTATCACTGATCGACTGTCACACAAGGGACAGGTCTTAAACCTTGTCGACGTTAGCCTTTGCCACCATCTAAAAAACCCTAAATGGGGTAGGCATTAAGAGCAGCTGGGGGGGGGGGGGAAATTAAGCTTAAGTGACAAAATCCACAATATTTCTTGTTGCCTTTTTTAAATAATATACACATACAGCCGATTGCTGCAAAGGAGCACGTGGATCGGACAGAGACTTCTCTTAGAGGAGAGTCTATTGATAGAGATTCTCTAGGTTTTAGTCAGGAGGAGAGGATGGAAGAGGATAAAGTATGGGCCAGATCAGACGAGAAACATTCACATAAAAAAGAATCTGACACATTAGAAGAGGGCAAACAAACAGTGACAAGTTTTTAAAGTGCTTGTACACAAATGCTAGAAGTCTAAATAATAAAATGGGTGAACTAGAGTACCTCGTGTTAAAGGAGGATATTGATAGAATAGGCATCACAGAGACCTGGTGGAGTGAGAACAAATCAATGGGGCACAATCATTCTGGGGTACAAAATAATATCAGAAGGACAGAACAGATTGTGCGGGGGGAAAGGTGGCACTACATGTGAAAGAAAATGTAGAAATCAAATGAAGTAAATCTTAAATGAATCCACATGTTCCATAGAATCTCTATGGACAGCAATTCCATACTCTTATAAGAATATAACAGTAGGGATCTATTATCGACCACCTGACCAGGACAGTGATAGTGACAATGAAATGCTAAGGGAGATTAGAGAGGCTATCAAATTAAAGAACTCAATAATAGTGGGTTTCAGAGTAGCAGCCGTGTTAGTCTATCCCCATATTGACTGGGTACATCACCTCAGGAAGAAGAGCAGAGACAAAATTTCTCTGTAATTTAAATGACTGCTTCTTGGAGCAGCTGGTACAGGAACCCACCAGGGGAGAGGCAATTATCGATTTAGTCCTGAGTGGAGTGCAGGATCTAGTCCAAGAGGTAATTGTAATAGGACCACTTGGAAATCATGACCATAATATAACATTTAACATTCCTGTGGTGGGAAGAACACCTCAACAGCCCAACACTGTGGCGTTTAATTTCAGAAAGGAGAACTATGCAAAAAATGAGGTTAGTTAAACAAATTAAAAAGGTACAGTGACTAGAGTGAAATCCCTGCAAGCTGCATGGACACTTTTTAAAGACACCATAATAGAGGCCCAACTTCAATGTATACCCCAAATTAAAAAAAAACCCACAGTAAAAGAACCAAAGAAAGAGCCACCATGGCTTAACAACCATGTAAAGGATGCAGCGAGATAAAAAGGCAACTTTTTAAAAGTGGAAGTCAAATCCTAGTGAGATAAATGGAAAGGAGCATAAACACTGCCAAAGTAAGTGTAAAAATGTAATAAGAAAAGCCAAAAAGGAGTTTGAAGAACAGCTAGCCAAAAACTCAAAAGGTAATAACAAAATGTTTTTAAGTACATTAGAAGCAGGAAGCCTGTAAACAACCAGTGGGGCTCCTGAATGATTGAGATACAAAAGGAGTACTTAAAAACGATAAAGTCATTGCGGAGAAACTACACGAATTCTTTGCTTCAGTCTTCACGGCTGAGGATGTTAGGGAGATTCCCAAACCTGAGCCATCCTTTGTAGGTGACAAACCTGAGGAATTGTCACAGACTGAAGTGTCACTAGAGGAGGTTTTGGAATTAATTGATAAACTTAATAGTAACAAGTCACCAGGACCAGATGGCATTCATCCAAGAGTTCTGAAAGAACTAAAATGTGAAATTGCAGAACTATTAACTATGGTTTGTAACCTGTCCTTTAAAATCAGCTTCTGTACCCAATGACTGGAAGATAGCTAATGTAACGCCAATATTTAAAAAGGGCTCTAGAGGTGATCCCGGCAATTACAGACCGGTAAATCTAACATCAGTTGAAACAATAGTAAAGAATAAAATTGTCAGACACATACAAGAACAAATTGTTGGGCAAAAGTCAGCCTGGCTTCTGTAAAGGGAAATCATGTCTTACTAATCTAATAGAGTTCTTTGAAGAGGTCAACAAACACGTGGACACGGGGGATCCAGTGGACATAGTGAACTTTCCAGAAAGCCTTTGACAAGGTCCCTCACCAAAGGCTCTTACATAAATTAAGTTGTCATGGGATAAGAGGGAAGATCCTTTCATGGATTGAGAACTGGTTAAAAGACAGGGAACAAAGGGTAGGAATAAATAGTAAATTTTCAGAATGGAGAGGGGCAACTAGTGGTGTTTCCCAAGGGTCAGCCCTAGGACCAATCCTATTCAACTTATTCATAAATGATCTCAAGAAAGGGGTAAACTGTGAGGTGACAAAGATCGCAGAGGATACAAAACTGCTCAAGATAGTTAAGACCAAAGCAGACTGAAGAACTTCAAAAAGATCTCACAAAACTAAGTGATTGGGCAACAAAATGGCAAATGAAATTTAATGTGGATAAATGTAAAGTAATGCACATTGGAAAAAATAACCCCAACTATACATACATGATGGGGGCTAATTTAGTTACAACGAATCAGGAAAGAGATCCTGGAGTCATCGTGGATAGTTCTCTGAAGATGTCCATGCAGTGTGCAGGAGCAGTCAAAAAAGCAAACAGGATATTAGGAATCATTAAAAAAAGGATAGAAAATAAGACTGAGAATATCTTATTGACCTTATATAACTCCATGGTACACCCACATCTTGAATACTGTGTACAGATGTGGTCTCCTCATCTCAAAAAAGATATACTGGCATTAGAAAAGGTTCAGAGAAGGGCAACTAAAATGATTAGGAGTTTGGAATGGGTCCCATATGAGGAGAGATTAAAGAGGCTAGGACTTTTCAGCTGGGAAAAGAGGAGACTAAGGAGAGATATGATAGAGGTATATAAAATCATGAGTGGTGTGGAGAAATTGAGTAAGGAAAAGTTATTTACTTGTTCCCATAATAAGAACTAGGGCCACCAAATGAAATTAATGGGCAATAGGTTTAAAACAAGTAAAAGGAAGTTCATCTTCACACCGTGAAGGCTAGGATTATAACAGGGTTTAAAGGAGAACTAGATAAATTCATGGAGGTTAAGTCCATTAATGGCTATTAGCCAGGATGGGTAAGGAATGGTGTCCCTAGCCTCTGTCAGAGGGTGGAGATGGATGGCAGGAGAGAGATCACTTGATCATTACCTGTTAGGTTCACTCCCTCTGGGGCACCTGGCATTGGCCACTGTCGGTAGACCGATACTGGGCTGGATGGACCTTTGATCTGACCCAGTATGGCCTCTTATATTCTTACATGCACCAACTGGCAAAAGGAAACAACTAATTCTTGCTCACAAATGAGCTAATCCTAAAATCAAAGGTGAATCAGACTGCTCAAGAGAAGCAGACAGTGCTGGGGCTCCATGGATAGCAAGAAGGAACTGAGAGATGGTTGGGTCCACTTTGCCTGGGGGTAGTTGGGGGAAGGGTACTTAGGGACCAGGCATGGCCCCAATTGACACTAGCCAAAAAAAATCTGATCTCAACTGCATAGGGCGCAGGTGCACCAAAAATGGAATCTGTGTGGACAATCACTCCAAGAATTCGCTTTATTAAGGCTTTTTCCCTCCCATAACCACGTCATTAAAATCAGTTACTCTAATGCAATCTAAGGCATGGGAGCACGGGGGAACAAAACACACCAGCATCACTAAATACCTACAACTAAAACTTTGAGGCATGCCTCTGAATCAAAGATGAACATGGCAAGGGTAGGGAGAAACCCTCTTGATCCTAGAGCTTCAGGTTCAACTGCCTTGAGGGAAAGGGTGTGCATCCTACCTTGCTAGTCCTTCCTCGTAGAGGTAGGCAACAAGTGGATCATAGGACGTCACCAGTACATACAGGCGCACATCGAATTTGAAATCTGGAAGAGGATTAGCAGGAATCAGTGACCACAAATACTTCCCAAGAGCCACTAGAATCTGAACCCACTTGAGGTGGGGAGCAACAGGTCCTTCTGAGAGCGATGGAGGTATAAAATAGACAGCAGAGTCTATCAGCTTCTGCTGACTTGATGTTCAGAGCCTGGGTTTGAAGAATCTCTTCCACCCCCACCCCCCAACCATAGTTCTAGGGCGCTGGAGAGATTTACCTATCAAAGGCGGTGTGGCAGCCCAAATAGCTATACATAGACTGCTGAGACCATCCGGTCAGGAAACTCAGAGGAAGAAGTCAATTCCTACACACTCACCATCTATGAGCAGGGGGTTGTTGATGTAGCGGGACACCAGGATATTCTCTTCCAGGGAAATCTGGTTTGGCTACAGAACAAGACACAGCATCAGTCCAAGGGTGAAGAAACCATGAATCCAAGGGCTGATTTTACCAAGAACCTTTCCATTGTAAAGTCACTCTGTGCTATTGCAGCTGCTGCTAGGGGAAAGCCTGGCCAGTAACAGGGTATTTAGGGTAATTAGACCCTGATCAGAAACTTAATCAGGGTGTTATTACATTTCCAAAGAACCTGCCACCCCAGAGACCCCAAGGTGCTTTACACATAATATATAAATTTAAAAATCACACACGTAAGTGTCCTCCTGAATTGGTCTCAAAAGCTGTTTAACAGCTACACAGCAATTATGCACAACAGGCTAGGGGCTGGAAGTCTCAGAAATGACAGTCACATTGACTTCCTACTACTGTGATTGAGGTTAGATATATTGACCAAGCACAGGATTAGGGGCTTGCTTTCTTCTCAGGCATCCAGGACTGGCTATTGGTGGAGGCAGATCCAGGAATAGAAGGACTAAATCCTGTGCCAAGATCTTAATTTCGAGTGTCTCCAGCATATGGAAGGAGAGAGCCAAGAGTGGGGGAGATGACCTCCTCACATCTTCAATCTCTGTGGCCAGCTCCAGGGCTGTTACCCAACTACTCACCCTGCCTAGCTGAGCTCCCCTTATCCCAGTGTCAGACAGCAGTGAGGCTGCTGTATTGACATGGAACTCACGATAGGAAGCTCCCCATTATAGCTCTATGACAAATGCATAAAGCCCTGGGCAACCAGATACGCTTTTCAGCATCATAGGCACAGGTCACTGATTGGGGAGGGAAGCGGTGTAGCTTGCAGGAAGCAACCTCTTCAGGAGACTTACTCTTCACAGTCTGTAAATCCCTCTTTCTGCCCCTTGCCACTAAAGATGGTTCAGATTGGTTAACAGATTCTTGTCCCAGTTTGTGAAGGAGCCAAATCCAATCCACCTCCCTGTCTTTCATTCACTTGTGTCTGGAGATCCACATTGCTCCTGTTCAGGCCAAGGGAACTCTAGGCTAACTAAAGAATCAGAGAGAGCTCAGGCTCTCTTGGTATGACACAAAAATGGCAGCGTGTTTTACTCTGAATCAGAGAAATAGTTGAGGGTTTATTTTTTAAAAACACTTTCCATGAATAGATTCTAGAAAACACTCCCTGTGTGGAGGTCACACTAAGAAAAGGGAAATCTTTGGGCCAAACTAGCTGACATACTGCTGGAATAGATACAGAGAGAGATCCCAGGAGGGCCCTTTCCTCAGTTCATGGCTACCTGCCCATCACTTGAGCATGCACTCCCTCTCCTTCAAACAAAGAGCAAAGCTGAGTGCAGCTCTGGAAAGAGTTACTTCATGCACTTGGCTAGCTGCTCCCTTATTCCATGGGAAAGAATCCAGGTAGAGGACAGATGATGCAACCTGGCCCCTTTGCTGCAGGGACAGAGGAGGGAGTAAATGAACACAGTGACTCAGCAACCAGCTTGGTAGTATGCCAGGAACGTTTGTCCCATTAGTTCTTAAGGCTCAGAATCCCCTCAACCCCTCTTGGTTCCAATTGAGGAGTCTCAATTGCCACTAGCGAGAAACGGATTCTCTGCACGGCATGCAAAGGGCAGGGTAACTATTACAGTCAGCACATTGTGCTCAGAGCATCAGCCCTCAAGAGAGGCCTGGCACCATGAACCCCAGAGCCCTCTGTATCCAGAGCACAGAACAAAGGCCTCTCCCTACCACTAGGGGATTTCACTTTGTTGAAAGTTACTCAACTAATTGGGGCAATCAAATAGCCATGGGAGAAGACAACTCAGAGCCAGTGAAGGTAAGATGTACAATGATGAATATAGGATCCAGCTCTCCATGTCAGACGGACAGCCTGGGAGCCCCACTCCTACAGCTTTTTTTCCCCATGGCAACCTTCACCATTAGGGAAGCCCAGGATGCAGCTGCACAGCTATTCATATTGCATCAGGAACAGTCTTCTGGTTATTGCTGCATCTGAGACTTAAAAGGCATGTGTTGCAGGACATGAATCATGGAAAAATAGGATGCTGTGGGGCATGCCAGCTGCTTGGGGGTACTGATCACCTACCAGATACATAATGGTGCTGAAACTGACAGCAGTGCCACCTGCTGGTGAGATTACCATGGCACTTGCCAAAGGGTGAAAATGGGAGGGAATGGAATGCAGCATTATCTGGGGAAGGTCAGCATTCTGTTGAACACTTACATTGTTGATCAGGTAGACACCTCGCCCCCTGGAAGAGGCCACAGGTTTCACTATCCAGGGACCCCTGTCCTTTGAATAAGAACCTAGTCAAGAGAGAAACATGAATCTGAAAAGTCTTCCAACTTTTTGCAAGGGCTGCCAGGGCGTTCCCCACAATGGGAACTCTTACAGAGCGTCTAACAGTTCTAGCATAAATGTGGACAATTCCTTCACTTGTCCTGCTTTTCCCTATGGTGTCAGAAAGCCCAAATGCCCTCAGTAAGTCTTATCACTTAAACTAGACACTGGCTTCTCTTCTCAGTCTGATATTCCTCCTGGTGCTTCCCCCTCCCACTAGCATTCCCAGATGTTGGCCAGAGATGCTATGGTGTTGGCCTACAGCAATTCTTAAGGATAAGCCTTCTGATGCCCAGACCCATTAGCCCTCAGGCACTAGGATTTCTTTCATCTGCAGCTGATAATGCTGAAGGGCTCAGCTCTCACATTGAGGCTATGGACTCACCTAGGCATGGGGTAAGCAACACTCATAGGACAGGGATGATATAAACAAGCCAAAAAAAACCCTGTTTCCAATAGTGTTATTCTAGCCTCCCTTCCCTGCAATTTTGTTGTTCAGATCACAAGCTGAGTTGTTTCTCTCAGGGGCCCAAGGAAAAAACTGGATAAGCACAATCCCCCACATACACCTACTTACTCCCTGGCTGCTGTTCAGGGGCTGGGCATTGCTAGCTAGTCACTTACTGCAGAACTCCTGGTACTCTGCTGGCAGGATGAAGGTCTGAGGTAAGATGTGGAATGTCTTGAACCCGTGGGTGTACTGCATGCGACTAACATTCTTGTACAACCTGTCTTTCCGGGTCAGTTCATAGGACCTGAAATTACAAAAGCAGCAGCTTTGTCTTCTCCATGAAGCATCCCTCAGCAACTCACACCAGTGTCCTAACACTGCGGGTTTAGTTACTAGGGCTCACAGCTCTACCAGAGAAACCTCAATTCCAACCTGCAGCATCCCCTTCTATTCCAGTCCAGGGTCTCCCTTTAGCTTTGCCAATACCCCTCAATCCTCATCTGCAGCACCTCATGCTATTCCTGTCATAGGCCTCCCAACACAGAGAAAGGCCAGAACTGTAGTTTTAGTGACATGGACAAACATCTACCAGGACCTACAAAGAACCCATGCAACCCCCTTCAATTGTGCACCAAATAAAATGAGATGCCCCGTACCTGGGCTAGAAAGGCAAGGGCACTAAACTTAAGTACCATCTTCCTATTACCAGATAGGAATGGGAGATCGAATGTGTGGCTCAGTCCTGATGTTCTGGGACCTATGCATCACCCACCCCACACGTTACTTAGACATTGATCTTCAGTCCCCTCCAGACACTAGTGAATTTGTTCAGCAAAGCTCTTACCTGGGGAAGTGGTTGACTTTCTGAATATCTGAGAGGGTGCGCAGCAGGTAGGGCTTCAGGTGGGATCCTGTCCACATGAGGTTATAATCACTACTGTTGGGGTGTACCTGGGGATGGGACAAAGCCAAGGAGCAGATGAGCCAGACCATACTACCACTAGTAACTAAGCACTCTGCCCTTTACTTTGAGGGACCTGGGAAGTTTCTAGCCTCATGGATTGGTCCCACTACAGTTTGTGATATTCTTAACCCAAGATGTTGCACACAGTTTTGCTAGGAGCTATTAAATAGCTGTCACATCCCAACCCTAGACACAGCTGTTAGGAAAAAGCTATTTTCATAGGCAGTCGAAATCCATTTATAAATCATTCTGAAGTCCCTCAGTCCTGGGAGACTGAACCCTAATCCGTCTCTTAAACAAAAGAACTCAACACTCACATGTACCTACTGAAATATCCTTGACTGTACACAGGGTGCTGATATAGAACCAGACAGGTGCTAGAGAATAAGAAGCATTAAAAGGCATCAACACACACGCTCCTGCCTGCTATCTTAGGGTGTGAAATGAGGCTCCAAAAAGGGGGGGGGGGGGGGGGGGGAGAGAGAAATTAAAACAAACAAATCAACCTGTATTCTTCCAGCTAAGGATACTTCAAAAACTGGGTTTACAATGAGAGAACAAAGAGCACCCTTGCAGATGGCAGAATTGTGCAGTGCTCCCCGATAGATTGGCTGAAGGTTAAAAGCACCACAGGCCCAGGATCATGTGCTATATCCTGATTCAGAAAGAAGCCCAGAATTTCAACCTTCGCAGCACGTGTCCAAACTCAGTGGCTCTCAATATCCTTGAGATCTGGTGCACACACCTCGTGGAATCCATGGGCAGTCAGAATGCTGCGCACCAGGCGGCTGTCTGTTTTCACAATCTTATAAGACAAGCGATAGCGCTCTGTGAAGAAGGCAAGAGATGGAGTTAGTGACAGTAGCTGAGGTACCGACAGCCTGAGCACCCAATAATAGCAAAGCAAGATACATGAACCCTGCACCGCTTCAAAAGGGAGAAGAGTGCCATTGCACTTTGCACACTGAAGTTATAAATTATATTAAAGCTAATATTTAAAATCAAATTTACACAAGTTAAGAGGGAAGGTACTGTACATCTGGGGTCAGGCTCAAGTTATGAGTGATTACAAGCATCGGTTACAAGGTTCACAGGATCCATACATATAACAGCCAGCATAGACCCAGACTGGGGTGTGGGAGTTTTTAAAACGTCAGTGGATAAGTGATCTCAGATACGCCACCCATAGAATGTATTTAGAGTCCAAGTCAGTATTGGTGTAGTGCAGGGTTCGGCAACCTTTCAGACGTGGTGTGCCAAGTCTTCATTTATTCACTCTAATTTAAGGTTTTGCGTGTCAGTCATACATTTTAACGTTTTTAGGTCTCTTTCTATAAAAGTCTAATATATAACTAAACTATTGTTGTATGTAAAGTAAATAAGGTTTTTAGAATGTTTAAGAAACTTCATTTAAAGTTAAATTAAAATGCAGAGCCCCCCCAGACCAGTGGCCAGGACCCGAGCAGTGTGAGTGCCACTGAAAATCAGCTTGCGTGCCGCCTTCGGCACGCATGCCATAGGTTGCCTACCCCTGGTGTAGTGAATAAGTACATGGGTGGGATGCATCCCTTGGTTTGTCAGGGGAGGAAGTGGGTTATTTCTCGATTACTCGACCCAATACAGAAAGCGTCCTGTGATGTGCTCTGTGTAGATGTCTCTGGACCACCTGATGGTGTTGGGCACCATGAGCGGTCTCATGAGCTGGGCGTAGCACCAACTGACTCCGCAGGCTCTTAGCACTGGCTCGTTGTGGGGGGTCCCATGCCCCCCAAGGCCTCCATGACTAGGGCTTGAATCTGGACCTCGTAGCCCTGGGCTCTCAGGGCATCGGCCAGCAGGGTGTATTTCAGCACCTTCCGAGCCCGGGCCTCGCGGAAGGCCGGTGACCTGTTTTCAAATGGCATCGTTACGTTCACCACGAGGACCTTCTTTTCCACATTGGTCATGACGATTTTGGGTCACAGTCAGCTGTCTGTCCCTGGGATGGCAGAGTCTATAGTGATCTTCCCCAGGGACGGCGGGATGGCTTTCACCAGCTGGTTTTGGATGGCGTTGTGGCGGTGCTGCCAGACTCCAGAGTGATGTTGGCATCCACACAGGATGTGAGGTAGGGTCTTGTTGGAGTAGCTGCATTTTGCACACTGCAGTTATATGACATCCCTGATGAGTCTCTAGATGCAATAGCACTTGGCAAAGCACAGGGTTACACAAGATCCCTGTGCAACTCTGAGTGGAACAGCACACGGTGATGCAGCATTGGATTATACCAATCCCCCAGTGGCCAAATTTCTACCTTTAGTCAGTCCAGTCTCTTATGACACAAGAGGTACTATTTGTTCTCAGACTTTTCAGATATTTGATTCCCAACAAACCCCTGATTTCTTTACAGGTCTCTTCATAGGCTCTTTTGCAACACTCCAGAGTGTTATCCCAATATCTTCTGCACACCTCAAAATAGGTCCATGCAGCCAAGACTGTTTGGTTCATGCCACAGGCCCCACACTAACATGAACGGCTGTGGATGTGGCCCTGGTCCCAGAATTTGAATGCTCACACCATAGCAGTCATCTAATGCCCATACTATACAGTCATCTAATGACTGAGACATGAGCATAGGGAGCAGCACTGGACTTTAATGAGTCTGTACAAATGCAAGGAGCAGGAGGAAGTAAAACAGTACAAATTTTGAGAGGAAAAAAATCAATATCCACAGAGAATCACAGAACCAAGAGTGGTAAAGCAGCATTGGAAGCATTATAAAGAACTAACAGAATTAAAAGATTAGTGAATAGAGGAGACAAAAAATGTCATTTATGTGGACCTATTAATTTAAGGGAGTTCAGAGACAGAAAATAAGTTCTCATGGGGCTGGAACAATGGATTGACAAACCAAGGTACAGAAGAATTTGCATAAGGCTGAGGAATTGCATAGGCTGGTTCAAGCCAGGAATAAGGAAGTAAACCAAGTGCAGAAAAGTAGATTGAATCTCAGGGAACTTGTTCATACTGCTGAGAACTGGTCTCCAGAGGGAAGGGGTAGGTGCCTCATCACTCAAAACATTTAAACCTGGACTGGACAAAACCCTTGAGAACAAGCCAGGTTGGACTAGATGAATCCCAAAAGTCGTCTATGTCCAGTTACTATGAAACAGGACACCACACCACACCACCATAAGGTCCTCAGAGCAACCCCAACTTACAGCATACAAGCACTGATCTCTGACACACGATACATGGGTCAAAAGTTCTCCCCCCACAGGTTATCTACCCTACCCAAAAGGGCCATAAGAATTCCGGTCTAGGCTGAACATAAGAAATTAGATCATCAATAGGAGGGGGGGAAGTGTCTGCATCTTAGTGAAAGAAGCCAAGTGGAATTCAGCCTTTTCCTAATTCTTTACATTCAACCTGAGTCTTGGCAATAGAAATGCTCCCAGAACCCAATGCAAGGATATCAACTCTTGACAAGGGCTCTGCCTTTCTACGTGATTTTTTTACTCTCCCTATTTGAAGCTAAAATGCTTTGGTTTCCCAGTCCCAATACCACATGAGAGAGGATTTCCTTTTGTTTACATCTACTTCTGTGCTGGCAAGTCTTGATAATGGAGATGGACCAAGAAGTTAAAAGGGTTTGTTGTTACTGTCACTGCTGCAGTTGGGCCAGCAGGGGGCACTTGCATAATTTCTGATGTGTCCCACTAAAACTGCACAGGTTTATGTGTTTTTAACTTCTTGACTATAGAGTGATGAATTACCATCTAGATCGGGGGTGGGGGGGAGAAAAAGAACTTTTTGTCCCGAGGGCCACATCTGGGTGGGAAAACTGCACGAAGGGCCATGAATGTAGGGCTGGGGCAGAGGGTTGGGGTACAGGAGGAAGTGCAGTGTGCAGGAGGGGGCTCAAGGCAAGGGGCTGGGGTGCAGGATGTCTGAGGGGCTCAGGGCAGGGGTGCAGAAGAGGGCTCAGGGCAGGTGGTTGGGGTGCGGGCTCCGGCCCAGCGCCACTTACCTTGAGCAGTAGCAGGGCTTAAGGCAGTCTCCACGTCCCTGTGACCGGGGGGGGGGGGGGGGGGAGAAGGAAGGGAGGAGCAGGCAGACGGCTCTGTGCACTGGCTTCGCCTGCGGGTACCTCCCCCCGAGGCACCCATTGGCCATGGTTCTCCATTCCCAGCCAATGGGAGCTGCAGGGGGCGGTGCCTGCGGGCAAGGGCAGCAAACGATGCCCTCTGCCCCCATCCCCCTAGGGGCTGCAGGGATGTGGTACCGGCCACTTCTGGGAGCAATGCAGGGCCAGGGCAGGCAGGGAGCCTGCCTTAGCCCCAAGCGCCATGGGGGTGGCAATCCCATGGGCCATAGTTTGCCCACCCTGATCTAGATTCTAATACAAACACAGGTCAATGAACCATTTAGAGGCAACTAGGTCCATTCCAGAACCAAGTATGTCTCATTCAAGGGAGAACAGCCACTCTTCACAACTCAGGCCTCTAGTTGCAGAATTTCAGAGTAGCAGCCGTGTTAGTCTATATCTGCAAAAAGAACAGGGGTACTCGTGGCACCTTAGAGACCAACAAATTTATTAGAGCATAAGATTTCATGGACTACAGCCCACTTCTTCGGATGCATATGCTGTAGTCCACAAAAGCTTATGCTCTAATAAATTTGTTAGTCTCTAAGGTGCCACGAGTCCTCCTGTTCTAGTTGCAGAATGTTTTCCAAACAGGTGGCTCCCAACACTGCCTTGAACAAGAAAATATCGTGACCAATCCCAAAACATGTCCAATCCAGACAGCCCCTCCTGACATCTTTTTTCCCCACCTCAGAAAGGAGGAAGGCACCTGCTTGGAGGCTACCCAGCCCCTCTCCTCACTGCAACAGACCTAGAGTTGGCACAGGTAATTGCACCGACCTCCAATCAGGCGGATGTAACTGTCCTTGGTCAGAATGGCTTCTGCATGAAACACCAATATGGGGATCCTCCTGCAGCCACCAGTCCACATGATGCATGGGTGATCCCTGCAACAGAGAGATGGTTAACAACATGAGAGCAACTGAGCCTCATGCATACACAGGGGATTACTCACTATGAAGGGATCCTGGTTAGTCCCCCCACAGCAGTGTCATACATTCCCAGGCTTGCACACCAGCCTGCAAGTGTGATATGCAGGCACAAGTGGGCTAGCTTAAAGTATGAGTAAATCCTAACCCAAAACCTTTTTTTGCTTTGGTCCAATCCAGAACAAAGCAGGTCTCATTCAAGGGAGAACAGTCACCCTCCATAACACAGGCTTCTAGTTGGGAATGTTTTTCAGACAACATTGGCTTGACCAAGAACAAGAACAAACCGTGACCAATCCCAAAACACAACCAATCCAGACAGCTCCTCCTGACATCTCTTCTTTCCCCCCTTCATTTTACCTTGGGCTTTTATATTTAATTGATATGAGTTTAACTGGTTAAGTAACTTGCATGACTTCCCCAAGAGGAGCCTCACACTTCTCCACTAAAGAACTCAGGAATCACATCTCTACACAAAGCAAGAGCCACACCCAAGGACAGAGGAATACGGCACTAGCATTATATCCACACTCCTAGCCCCACCAACCCAAGCAAAGCAGGAGCCACTCCACTGTATAAGGATTGCATACTAGTGCACTGCTGCCTTGCTTCAGATCTGTACTCCCAAGTGCACTAAGTGGCCACTGTGCTGGCATCCTGGGCTCAGAAATTAAACAAGCAACAGGAATCACACATTGTTCTACACAATGGGTGACGCTATCTGCACCCTTTTTAACTTATGTCAAAGACAATAAGATTGCAGCCCAGAATTCTACAGGGTTGTCCATGGCCACTCAGCAGCCTATGGAGGCTATAGGTGCCAGAATCCAATAATCTATTTTGAGCCAAGCAGCCAGGCCACATTGCATACTGGGAACGGTAGCCTCTATTAAAAGGGGAGAACAGTTGCAATCTGTTCAATTTGATCCCAGTTCAGTCCAACCCTCAGCTAGGTAGTTTGGGCATAGCCCTTTTGCACCTCAGTCTTGCTTCTGTTCTTTGGTTTTGCAGATTTTTTTTTTTTTTTTTTAAGCTTTTTGTTAAGGTACCTAAACACAACACTACAAGACAAGCCTGGCAACAGGAATGGAAGCAGAAACTGTATTGTACCAAACAGTAACTTTAAGATTGGCTAAACTGACAGTGCCCTGTTGTTGTCTAGCACTGGCCACATCTCACTATGCAGTGTCAAAGCCCCAGACTATCA
The DNA here is from genome assembly GCF_013100865.1 of Trachemys scripta elegans. NCBI lineage: Eukaryota > Metazoa > Chordata > Testudines > Emydidae > Trachemys > Trachemys scripta. The sequence continues at coordinate 41,992,356 of NC_048301.1, forward strand.
CAGTGCAAAAACACTGACGTTTGTATGTGTTCAAAGGCTCAGCATCAGGAAGGAGCACCATATCTATCAGCAGATCAGGGCCTGCTTTACCTGCACTGAGGTAGCCACTTCCAGAACATGGAAGGGAAAAGCCTGCAACAAGAGTTGCCAGTCTGGTGAATGTGTCTGTACAAATTATGAATCCTGTTTGATACTGAAGTGGTGAAACTGCTTTATCACGGAATGCTCCTCTATCCAGATCCAGCATGGACTGACAACCTATAGAATGTCCACACCAGACTAAGGACAATGGTATGTACTTAACTTTAACTACTGTACTCTGACCAGACAACAGATATGCTCAGCAGGTTAGCTGGGACTGGGAGAAAGTAATTCTCCAACTTGTCTGCAAGGAGTGGGAAAGTGGAGAGGAAAACTTGTGTTTTAGAATCTTGTACACAGTGTCTGCATTTAACATGTTATACCTACCACATGTGCCTTGAAGACAAACTGTGGGCCCAGAGCACCCACCCAACTGGAGTTCTGGGAGAGGGCAAGTCTGAGAGGCCAGCACTGAGTCTAGAGACTGGGCAAGAGACCACCTGACTGCACCTTTCAGGTGGGAGTGCTAGAAAGAAGATCTGCACCCTAAGAGTGTGCCCAGAGATCCTAAGACAGTGGCAATGGCAGATCTCCATTCAGTGTGAGTAATTAAAATATCCACGGATTCAGCAGTCTGGTGACTGACCAAGAGGGGGCACTCCCCTGGAGCTGTGACAAGACGAAGCAGCTGAAGAGAAATACAGCACAAAACACTGAAAGCTATTATGTAAATATAAAGGCATAGAAGGCAAATTTGTCATTCTGTTTAAGTGGATAAAGCTCAGTAGTCATAACTCACTGCTAAGGGAAATCAAATATGAATAGTTACAGAAAAGCAAACACCCTGGGAGGGTGTGGAACATCTTCTAGATCTACATGGATCAATCAGAAGAGAAAGACACATATAGACGGGTGGATATGCAGAGCATGTAAGATTGTTGGCATTATTTGTAGCTTCTTCAGATGCATGCCAGAGCAATGTTGCTTGTTTTGCCTGACCAAAATCCCTATTAGGTGAGGCTAAAATCAGGGTCTGAGCTGACAACACTGCAACTGATACCAGCTAGTTTGCTAGGCCTGCATCATCAGACTGTGTGCTAGGAGGAGAATATTTAAAGTTCCTAATGTAGCTTTGTCCCTGGAAGTGTTTACCCTTGGTCACCATAGAACTCATTCCAGGATACATGATGACTCAGTGTATTGGGTAGGATATAGAGCCTCTGACCTCCAATTCTTGCTTCAAATCCCACCCAAGTGGATATTGGACCTCAAATATCTGTTCAGACAATATGCAGTGTTATCATAGCTGTGTCGGTCCCAAGGTATTAGAGGGACAAGATGGGTGATGTAATATCTTTTATTTGACAGACTTCTATTGACAAAAGACAAGCTTTTGAACTTACACGTCTTCTTCAGATCGGACCTGAGGAAGAGCTCTGTGTAAGCTCAAAAGCTTCTCTGACCAATAGAAGATGGTTCAGCCAATATGAAATAAATCCGTGTCTTCAATGCAATTCCCACCAAACAGGTGTCTACAAAACCAACAACACAACTGTCCCCCATCCACCTTTACAATCTCAGGAGAAAGGCCGATAATTGAAAGAACCATAAAATCTGAATTCTGTCCAGGGCAGAGGAAGGCACACTGGGTGAGGCACAAAGGATTCAGTCTCCAAGGGCTCCTTTTTAGAGCAGTGGGCATTATACATGATTCTCTGCTTGTGCCCCAGCTAGATCCCTGTGACCTATACACACTGCCCCATCCCTGTTTTTATCATTCTTTGAATCTGTTGAGTTCTGGGCTTAGTGGTCCCTCCCTCACCTATCCACCAACCCAGTATTAAAATAGGCTACCACTTTTCACCAGTGATAAACTCTTTAAAAAAAGTCATTCAGTAATATACTTGTCTGTACCCTTGGGTTACAAATGCACAGAGAAGTACCTGTGTACCCTCCCTTTCTGCATTTCTAGACAGAGATGCACAAGAAGGCTCCTATATGGGCACCTTCTCAAGACTGAGGTAAAGTAGTAATCTGCGTAGGCCCCCTCCCCACATGGGATAGAAAAGATCATTTTTGCCCATAGACCATCCAATGTATCAGACCAAATGTGCTGCATTTGAAAGGGAAACAAATATTTCCTTTCCCTAAATAAAGGCAAGCCCCATCCATGCTCCCTCCCAGCACCAGACCAGACCATTCGCACCTGAGCCCTCCTATCTGGCCCCAGAATCCTTCCACCCACCCTTAGTTGAATTCAATTGCTCACCCAGGGCCACTGTGCAGCAGCACCAAGTCTGAGCACAGGCTAGCACCTTACATAAGTGGGAATAGAGCCAAGACAGCAGGAAGAGGCTTTAGGTTAAGCTCTGCCCTGAGGATTTGCAGTGAGACCACTAGGGCTCAGACTATCCTCCAAGCGACTGTTCACATTCATCCGTAGCTTGACCTTGGTCACTTGGTGCAGACATTGTGGACAAACTGTGGTCTGACTGAAGGACACAAACTTGGGCCCTGCTTCCGCTTCCCTGGATGTTGGAGGACAACTGGCCAGCTCAATTTTGTCTGAAGTAATAGGTAGAGGCCCTCTGCATGGTCAGCTTGGGGAAGCCTTTGCCTCCAAGTCCCTGCTATGCTGAGAGTGATCTTTGAGAAAGAAGGGAACCCAGCTTATTAAAGCAAACTCAGATAATGTGGGAGCAGGACACCATTCTGGAAATGGACAACCCTGAAGCAGCAGAGATGGAAGGAGGTGCTAGACAAAGCCGGGGGTTAGGGCTGACAAGAACTCAAAGATGAGTGGAAGTAACATAGTTCCTATTAAGCTTAAATAGAACATGGGGGGCAAGAGCACTCAAATGCCCTACATAACACAGGCTGCTCTGCAATTCCTTGTGCTGCCACAGGTGAAAACCAAAGCAAATGCAGCCAGCAGAACTGGGGGCTACCCATATTTCCCTGAATGGCAGCAAAGAGAATCCACCCTAGGTGAGAAGGGGATGCCAGTGAGTCATGAAAGAATGTACCAATAGATAGGAAGCCAGAAAATGAGTGGAGCAAGAGAAATCATAGAATATTAGGGCTGGAAGGGACCTCAGGAGGTCATCTAGTCCAACCCCCTGCTCAAAGCAGGACCAATCCCCAGATAGATTTTTGCCCCAAATCGCTAAATGGCCTCCTCAAGGACTGAACTCACAACCCTGGGTTTAGCAGGCCAATGCTCAAACCACTGAGCTATCCCTCCCCAGAGCTAAGGCCTCATCCCCTTCCAGAGGCTTCCTCTCTACAGGAAAGGGGGACCTTTTATGCTTCCCAAAGAGTTCTGCACCTACCAACACACCAGGTGACCTGATCTTTATTATTAAAAGCCCAAGACCCACCCCATCTATTTCCCCCCTCACCACACAGACTTGAAGCATGTGGGGAGAGAGAGAATGCAGCTGTCACACTAGATAAGTAAATATCCTCCAAAGACCCGAGTACATTCCAGGTGAAGCATAACTAAGGTTCAGGCACAGTGTATGTTTTTACTTACTCTGGCCCTTCTTCCACTTCTTCCTCCTCCGAGGACGAGCCAGTTTCCTCCAGGTCCCGAGCCATCCCAACTGGCATCTCCTATGGGAGTGTTCATGCAGCCCAGTCACAGTGGTCTCTTAGACCCTTTCATATAGAATCAGTGGATCTAGCCAGTGCAGCTACCTGCAATAATCATCAGAAGTATGAGTATATGACTGAGCAGAATAGCCTAGAGACAGATGTCAACTCAACACTACCTCAACTGTTTCCAGTACACAAATCTACATGGGATATAAACCTGCTGGGGCGTAAACCAACCTACTTGCTGCCAGAGGGCAGAAAGAAACTTCCTTAACTGTCGGTTCTTGCACTTTCCTCTGAACCATCAGGTTCTGGCCACTAGTCCAGGACACTTGACTGCACAGACAGGAGATAGATAGCACTGCTATTTTTTAGTCACAGTGATACTCTTTTGGGGCCTTCAACCATCATGAAGAATCCCCTGAGAGACCCTTCCTGGGTCTAACAGGTCCAGTGCAGGAAGTCCCAGGCTAGTTGCCCAAGTGTAGTTGGGCTGACTCAGCACCCCAGAGGAGGCAGTTACTTTCCTGTGCGCCTGACTCAGAGACTAGCTGGAAAGGGTCTGGCTACTTCAGCACTTTCTTCCTCCAAGGCTTTCTTTCCTGCTAGGGACATGCTTTAGTCAAACAAGCCCGGGGGCTCCACACACGGATAACTGGGGGAAGGTCTCTGGCCTGGGTTATACAGGAGCTCAGACAGTCACTTCGGGCTTTACCGCCTATGAAGGAGGGACTGGACCGCCACGCGGCCTGGTGCCGACCCGCGCTGGCCCAGGCCCTCTGGTCACTGCCCGTGCAGGAGCCTCCGACTCCCCCCGTTAGCCCGGCCAGAAGGGTCGGTCCGGGATGCGCGGAGAGCCCAGCACCCCGGTGACGCCTAGGGGGTCAGTGGGCACCACAGGCTGCCTGGGATAAGGGGCTTCCCAAGGCAGCGGCCCCTCCCCACGCCGCCCGCTCACCCGACCCCACCTGCCACCAAGGAGCCCGGCCGCGCTCCAGGGAGGCACCTGGCGCCGCCACACAGCCAGCCGGCCCCGCCGAAAGCAGCCGCCTCGGGGCTAGCGAGCCCGGGACACCAGGCTTCCCGCCGTGCTGCCAGGCGGCGCCCGCCGCTTCCCCCGCCGCTGGGAACCCTGGTGAGTTCCAGGTTCCCTGGGATCGCGCCGGGCCCCGCCCGCCTTCCTCCCGTACTTACAGCCTCGTCTTCCCGGGGGGGCTGAGCTCCGGGCAACTCAGCCCCGGCGGCCGCAGCTCCCGACGCTTCCCCGGTTACTACAACAACCAACAGGCAGGCAACCGCCCCAACTCCCTGCTGCGCAGGCGCCAGCGGCACCCTCCCTTCGCTCGTCCAGCCGCGCAGGCGCAAACGCTACATTGCGCTCCCTACTCAGCAAGGCGCAAGCGCACACCTTGCCTGGGCCACTTGCAGCTTCCGCCTCCTCTAACATGGCGATCGAGGAACCCGAACTATAGGCTGGGCCTATATTTTACGTCACCGCGCCGCAGGGGCGGAGCCCCCTTAGTGTATTTGATTCGTGTAGTGACCTATCAATCCACATGGCGTGTGAGTAGAGATGGTTCTAACAGCCAATCAGAGTAGGGGCAGGGCTAACATGGAACCAATCAATACGCAGAGCATCCAGGGGCGGAGGTGCTGCTGTATAGCGGTGGGGAGTCGCTGGGGCTGCGGGGCTGGGAGCAGGTGTGCAGTGGCATGAGGGCTGGTCGGAGGATGCGGTGCAGGGGCTCGGGGGAGATCGGGGGAGGACTGGGCTGGGGGCTCTCTTGGGGAAGGGCGACAGGGAGGTGATGGGAGGCGGGGCGGAAAGGGGGTGGGGGACTTGTAGGAGAGATTTGGGACAGGAGGAAGCGAAGTGGGGTGCAGCCCTGGGACAGTGGAGCGGGGAGTGCAAATCCCTATACTGGCAGTGGCGAGTAGGATGCATTAACGGGGGAGTCCAAGCCTTGATATCGTGATGGTCAGTGCCCAGCTTTGCCATACAAGGAGCTCAATACACTATCGGTTTTGCAGACGTCTCTGTTTGGGGTGATGTGGCAAGCTGCTGCTGCCAGTCGGGGGAGAGAGGAAGGTGGAGAGGCTGCAACAAAGGTTTCTGAACAGGACCTACTTTGTCAAGTTTGGCCCAGGACCCAGACGATTAGTGACCTCCCACAGTGAGGCAGCATCATGCTTTTCCATCCCCTTTTGATGGACCTAGCGATTTCTACCTTTGCATTATGAGGGGTGTAGTGTAGGCCTCATCTGGTAGGGGCGGGTCTCTTTATGGGAATCTGTGGGAAGAGAAGGTGACTTTCTGTAGAAAAGCCTGGATCCTGGTTTAAGTGGAAGCGTTCTAGGGGGTGGAATCCATGTGGTTTCCTTTTGTGATGCTGATCTCCTGCCTTTGTCCCCAGGAGCAGGTACCAGAGCATGATGAGCCGTTTTCTGAATGTGTTGCGCAGCTGGCTGGTCATGGTGTCCATCATTGCAATGGGGAATACATTGCAGAGCTTTCGTGATCACAGCTTCCTCTCCGAGAAGCTGTACACGGGCACACCCACCCTTGGTAAGGAGCCCAGGTTGCCCTTCCTGCCCATAAAGAGGCATTACCATATCAGCTATACCTCATGTATCAACATCCTGCCCCAGGTCCTGGAGGACTTTTGTCCACATCTCAGAAGTGAGCCACAATTCGGGTCTTACCCTCCTGTGAGCCATATGCTAGCCCAAACTCACAAGGGCAACCAGCACCGTCCCTTCTTCAGCAATGAGCCCTCATCTTCTCTGGAGAGTGCCAACCTGTCTCCACTGTACCATCTTCTACAGCCTTAAGTCACCTGCTGGCCAAGATCTGGAACCCTTTCTCCAGAAAGGTTGGCACTAGATACATATGACCCTCTCACCAAGCCTGCAAATGCTGCTATTCAGCAGTTCTAGGCAGCAGACAGCATTGTTCAGCATCCACAGCAATGCACTTTTAACTCTGTGATCTTAGTACGGCTTCTTCAGTGCTGGAACAAGCCGTGGTTCCTTTCCCGCTTGAGGTCTGTGGTTTCTGGAAAGGGTGCATGGTTCAACAGCTACAGAAACACCCACTCAGCTGCCCCTTAATCATCTAGGAAACCTTGTTATTCTCTCCTACTTGCTGTGGGTGTAACTGCACTAGCTGGGAGAAGATCTCATGTTCTTCCTTCCCTCCACCACTTTGCCTAACCTGCAGAGATGGTAGCTCATGGGAGGGAGCATTCATTTTCCTCATCTGTCTCTTCTTCTCTGCACAGTGAATGGTCTCCAAGCTCGGACCTTTGGCATCTGGACTCTGCTCTCATCAGTGATTCGCTGCTCCTGTGCCATTGACATCCGCAACAAGACGTATGTAAGGGAAACACCAGAGAAGGGGTGTCCCTTTTTCCCCATAGTGTTCACTTGTCACTGCTATAACAGCTCTCTCCTGTCCTTTTATGGGGCAGCTCTGGGGGTTGTCAATAGCTGCTTCCTGAAATCCCCTTATTGGGCCCCTCTTGGGGTAGGGGTAGACAGTCTTCCCTTGAAACATCTTAACAGGTAGCTCAAGATGGGGGATTAATCACTGCTCTCTCAATATCCTTTATGGGGCAGCTCTTGGAATAAGAGGTTTAACTACTGCCCACTGAATCACAGGAGGAAAGGCCACTCATTTGAACCCAATTCTCAGATCAAGCTAATAATTACCAGATCTGACATGGCCTTTTAAGCCCTATAGTGCAGGGGTTCTCAACCTTTTTCTCTCTAAGGGCTCAGCAGGGGTGGGGAGGCCTCAGGGCAGGGGCCTTGGGCATAGGCATAGTTTGACTTCTATTTGGGGGGGGGCAGGGGCCAGTGGGGCTCGAGCCACCTCCGCATAGTGGAGTCCAGCGCCACCTCCACTCCCTGACTCACCTCAGCAGGCCACCCAGACTGTCTGGGTTGGGGGGGGGGTCGCAACCAAAAATTATAACTCAAAGGTAGGGGGTTTCACTCAAAACGTTTGAAAACAGCTTAGGGTGCAGGGAGGGGGTAGCTAGGGGCTGTGTGCGGGGGGGGGGTAACTCGGGGGGGAGGGGGGGGTTGCTAGGGGCTGTGGGAGGGCAGCTCAGGGTAGAGGGAGGGCATCACTTGGGGCAGTGTGCAGACAGGGTAGCTCAACTTGCATGGGGGGTGGCTAGGGGCTGAGTGCGGGAAGGGGAGTAGCTCAAGGTGCAGGGAGGTGGGTACTAGGGGCTGTGTGTGGGCAGGGAGTAGCTCAGGGTGCAGGGAGGTGGGTACTAGGGGCTGTGTGTGGGCAGGGAGTAGCTCAGGGTGCAGGGAGGTGGGTACTAGGGGCTGTGTGTGGGCAGGGAGTAGCTCAGGGTGCAGGGAGGTGGGTACTAGGGGCTGTGTGTGGGCAGGGAGTAACTCAGGGTGCAGGGAGGTGGGTACTAGGGGCTGTGTGTGGGCAGGGGTAGCTCAGGGTGCAGGGAGGGCATAGCTCAGGGTGTAGGGAGATGGGTATTAGGGGCTGTGTGCTGGGAGGATTCCCCTGCAGTCCCTGTTCCCGGAGGGGTCTGCCAGCCACGGAGCTGGGTCTCCCCAACTGGGGGGCTCTTACCAGCTGTCTCTACGGGAGCAAAGGTGTCTGAGAGCTGAGGAACAGCTTCAATGTGGGGCACCAGCACGAGTGGAAGAAATGCTGCTGCTGCCTGTGCCATGCACCAGCCAGAACAGCAGCGGTCCCACACTGCCTGGCTCTGGCTTTGACTTCCGACCTGGCCAGGGGGCGAGGAAAGGAGGGGCAGGGGAGGTGTGGAGCTGTCCCCGGGAACTGCCGTGATCTTGCGCTGCAATGGGGGGGCAATGCCCTCCATGTCCCTAATTCTGTCCGTGCACTCAGGGCTTCTGCCCCACAGGGAGCATCGGGGCTCTGGGATTCAGCCCTGGGCCTCCCTGCCTCAGCCCCACAGGGAGACGCCGGGAATCTGGGCTTCAGCCTCGCAGGGGGGCACCGGGGATCAGGGCTTCAGCCACGGGGCCCTGCAGCCCCCTTGAAAGGGCTCACAGGCCCCCTGGGGGCCACAGACCCCCAGTTGAGAACTGCTGCTATAGTGTTTCTGATCTTCATTCTGGAACCCTCAGCCCGGTGGCCTCATTACCCTGGTGATACTGGGTGCTTAGCAACACTGCCATCATACTGGTGCATGGCGCCTGTTTTGCCAGTGGCTGCTCTGTTAAGGATTGCATGGAAACTCATCCCAAGTGACGTGTCCATGCACCCTGCTATGGGTCTGAAGGGAGCACATGCACATGGGCTGTCTTGATTGGGGCCAGCATAAGCTGGTGGTTGTCTTTGTAACTAGAGGGGATGGGCACTGAGGCTGGCTGTTTATTCCTCTCGTAATAGGGGAACTTCTGTCTGTCAGTAGTGCCAGAGCAGGGTGACTTCTATATGTATCTCTAGTACACACTGGATGAATGACTGTGTGATGGAGATGGGAGGCTGGTGGTTCTCTCTGCTGGGTATATTTGTAGAGGGGGTGAACTCAGGCCAGTTGGTTATGTCTGTGGGTTAGGGGACTGCTGGCAGTTGCCATGGGAGGGGCACATCCTGACCAACTGGTTGTTTCTTGGAAGGGTTTTGTGTTCTAATAGTCTGCAGCAATGTAGTTGCTAGAGGGCAGCAGAGCTCAGGTATTACATCAGCTTAGGTGCTGGATTTGTAGACAGCTCCAGGCCCAAATCAGCTTCTCTTCTTGTATCATGGGGTGCCTCCACCATTCCCCAATCCCGTGTCCCCTCATGTTCTTACCACTCCCCTTGTGCACACACACTCCCCTTATCCGCCTCTGCTCCTACAATGGTAATCCGTGCACATCTGCTGTATGATGCGCTTGAACTCCTCTGCTTCACTGAAACCTGCCTGCAGCTGGACCCATTCCTGCAACATCAGAAGATGGTTCCTGTGGTGCACCCTCATTGAACAGCTCTGGGACAAGGAGGTGATGCTTGTCCTTAAAGGACAAGTTCCCAGTGCCCCTGCTCTCCTCTGAGACATTCTCTCATCATCTCCTCCTCTGTACAGATGGGCTGTGTTTTCTTCCCAAAAGTCCCAGGGGGCTGGACACCACCCTAAGCACTGGCCTCCTGGAGCTGCCTCCCACTCCCATACCCCCAGGAATAAGGACACTGCCTCCCCTACCTCCTTCTCAGCCCAGTACAGCTCTGTGCCTCAGACTGACCACTTTCTCTTTCCAGTGCACTGAGTAATCCTGCCCCTCCCCAGTGACTCCATCGCAGCTCCTATCCTGCCTGCCTACCCTGCTCAGTACTCCCAGATCAACTCAGATTTCCTTTTAAAGTGCCATTGTCCTGCGAAAAGCTGTAAAATGCCTTCTGGGCCCCATGTTTGTGTCGCAGTGAGGTCCATATCACATTTGCTGTTTACAAATAAAAAGATGTTTTTTTCTTCTCATTTCTTCTCAAAACTCACCCTGGGGTGTGCTGCACACTATCAGTAGAGAAGGCTCATCAGGACAGATTCTGTCCTCAGTGCCAACTGTGCTGCCCCATTCTAGCCGTTTGATGTAACGGATTGGAACTTTAGCAGAATCCTTTACTATGATGCTTTGGCTGGAAGAGAATCCACTCATTCTCTCTCAGCTGGCCTAACAGGAGTAAAAAGCTGCAAAGACTTATTTCAGTCACAGACAGGGGTGCTGGAACAATTTTATAGTGGCAGTGCTGATGATGGAAACCATGTATTTGGTGTTTGTTATTACTGCTTCAAGTCGGCGGTGTGGCAGCACCCCTAGTTCCAGCACCACTGGTCACAGAAGTTGGCAGCTCTGACTCCACTACCCCGATAGGAAGGGCCCAGCAAAATGAGAAGGGGCCATCGGTACATAGTCACTTTACAGAATAAGGAAGGTTCTACATTAGGAAATTATCAGATCTTCCCAGAGTTCCTCAACTGGAGTTGATAACTGTTTGGGATTAGTGTAGACAGGACCAAGCCTTTAAGCCCTCATTACTTAAAGCATCCTACACTCATCTCTAGGCCCCTTCCTTGACAGTAATGTTTGCACTTGCAGCTGCCATTTTAGCCCTGATTGGCAAGGACAATGTATTGTCAACAACAGGTAACTTTCACCATGTTAAAAAGGCTCTAACAATTTTGTGGGCGCAAGGAAGATCTTGAGAGAAAATGCCTCAGGCACCAAAGAGGCTGGGAAGGGACCTGTCTGTGGTATTCCCCATCCTGCCGCTGCTAGGCTGGAATTGGATCTCACTCCACAGTGTGAGGATGGACTGGGCTGGCTCTCCCCATCCTGCTCTTTTCCTCTCCCTGGCAGGCTTGTGCCCCCACTACACACTACCCACTAACCGCTCTCTCTTTCTCTCCGCTCTTGGCAGCCTCTATCACATCACACTCTTGACCTTCCTCATAGCCCTGGCCCACTTCCTCTCTGAAGTGTTTGTTTACGGCACAGCAGCCCCGACGATTGGTGTCCTGGCACCCCTGATGGTGGCAAGTAAGTACAGCTTACTCCGTGATTCCCCTGGGAGCCAGGAGGCTGGGGTTGAGCTCAGATGAGGGGGTGGGGAGAGGTAAAGTTCCCTTCCTCTGGGCAGTGTTTCTGGCACCCACTTGCCTTCCATCTGTGTCTCAGGTTTCTCCATCCTGGGCATGTTGATTGGGCTGCAATACCTGGACGTGGATGCAGTGTCACGAAACAAGAAGAAAAATTGAAGCCAAGGGTCCCACGTATGTTAGAATCACCTGCCTGCTGCCTCCACTTCTTCCCTGCCAAACTCCTGCCATCTTACCTCCCTGGCCCCCTCTCTGCTTCTCTAGCCCCTGGCCCCCTGCAGTCAGATCATAGTTTGACTTCTTGTTAATCATTCTTCATTAGCAATTGATTTCACCTGTACAGGCAGTGTTTTAATGGTGACCAGTGATAAAAGCCCAGCCCCAAGTCTGTGGGGGGCTGTCCCACTGTAGGCATTGCCTGAGACATCCTCAGTTCCTAGGCTGGCAAGGGGACCACTTCCCAGCAATGCCCAGCACTGTTCTCCCCCTACTGCAGGGCACCTGCAGGGAGGAGGAGTAGAGCCACCCATGATCTGCTGGAGATCTGTGGAGGAGGAGACACCAAGTCCAGCCCCTGGTGCTGCTGTGTTTTGTATGTGTCTATGTTCATGGGGCAGTTTGTAATAAACAATAGAAAAATGTGGAGGGTGCAGAGTGTTGCCTTCTACTAGAGAGGAGGGAGGAAGGGAGACCCAGCCTGAGTGACAAGGAGCAGCCACCTTTAGCCCACCTCACCCTGGAGGGTAAGTCAGCCCTCCTACCCAGCCAAGGCCTCCTTCCAATCTCCTGCTCCACAGCCTGATTGTTCACACTGTATGAACGTGAAGTGCAGTGGCAATCTATTGCTGCTTCCTCCCCTTTCCCTAGCTTATGAGGGACAATGAAGTGATCCCAGCTGTTCCTTTACTTCCTCGAATGTGGCTGTGATCCAGCTCCCAGCAGAGACTTTGTGCATAATGTGCTGCTTGTGAAAGCAGAGAGGGTCTGGGCCAGGTCTAAGATGGGGAAAGTAGGTGGTGGGAGTTATCAGGATGGGCAGGGTGGGGGGGGCTGTGCAGAAGAGGTAGTGAGGATATTAGAGGATTTGGGGGGAGAATAGACACTAGTAAACAGACACTTGCTTCTGCTCTCTGGGCCAGGAGCCCCTGCCCTATTCAGTGTAACCACCACAGCAGTTCCAGTGAGAGGGGATTGTGTAGGGAGATGTGTTAACCACATAATGCCCAGTGTGTACTATGGGACTGGGCCTGTCCCTCTGCATTTCCATTAGTGGGCTCACACAGCTGCATGGTATGTGCCATCTTTACAGCTCTGCCAATGGTAGGCTCCCTGGGGGTAGATTACTTATGACAACTGTCAGACAGCTGCACCAATACAGCTATTAAATACAAATTATATTTAAAAAGACAAGGAATCCAGTGAATATTTTCCCAAGGCCTTTTGAGATCACACAGGCCTGAGCCACTCCCACAATCCCCAAAATTGTATTATAATAAATCAGGGAAATCCAGTGGAGGAAGGCCACTTAGAGATAGCGGGAAGACAATACTGCTCCAGGGGCACACTCTGCATTATCAAGCATCAGTCTAATGGCTCCAAAACTAGAGCCTGCACAGCATTTTCTAGTGGTCCTTAGAGATGACCAGTCATGTGCTGACAGCTCTCCTTGTGTCCAGGCTCTTTATTGAACAGAGGCACCTGGAGGCCTGCAGAAGTAGATGGACATGAGGAGATGCCAGCCTAATTGCTGCTTCTAGAGGCCTCAGCTCCTGAGGAGAGGAAACAGGAACTGCTTCCACCAAGCCAGGGGCCTGAGCTGCCAGCCACCAGCAAGATAGGATGCCCAAAAATATATTCAGTGGACCTGGAGGACGAGGTGGCTAGGAAACATGCAGCTGGGGGGGGGAGGGGCAGAGGAACAAAACAGATGGGAGGGGAGATAAAATGGAGAGCAAAGGCAGCGAGCATGATTAACTTTTTCAGGACACTTCAAAATACTTATCACTGTTTTCCTAATCTTTTCGATGTGACTGCTAGAATTACTAGGTGGCTCTCACCCAATGAGGAGATGGGGGCATTGATAATAAAAGGGAGGCAAACTACATGATTGCAGCTGGGAAGAGAGATGAGGTCAGTGCTCATGAGTGGAGCAGCAGGCAACAGCAAATGGTGGGGCTGATGGTGAGTGGGAGGGGAGTATCCACAAAATACTCAGGTGATGTGGTTCCTTGTTATGAAAAAAAGTTTGGGATGCCCTGTGCTAGAGCAACCTTAGCCTGCCTCCTACAGCTAGTTGGGTGAGAGGAGGGGAAGCGGGAGCACAATTCCTCCTGTCTGTACCAGCAGAGGGCTCCTATAAAATGTGTATTATTTTTATAGCACCAACCTTGTGCTTGTGTAAAGTGCTTTCCAGCCAAGGAAGGGGACGTGGTCCCTGGCCAAAGGAGCTCACAGTCTAACTCAGTAGTGTTGTCACAGTAGCCCTGAAGGCTGGTGTCAAGTATAAGGTGGGCTAGACCCTGGTGCACTTTGAACACGTGCCCCAGCGCCAGGCCTTGTGACTGACAGTTGGGCTCTGTCGAGGGCACATATTGGTATTTCCCCAGTCCTCTTACAAATTTTTACTCTACAAAATTTCAAAAACCATCAGGGAAGTTTGATTAAAATAGAAAATCACATTAGTCCACAGACTAAAAATCTGCTGGGCTAGGAGGTCCCTGTACAAAAATGGGAACTGACCACAGTTGTCATGCACTTTGCAGAGCCTGGGGAAGCGTGGGGGCCTGAGCCATCACCCCCACACTATGGCCAGGTGAACCACCTGCTCCAGTCACTATGAATACAGGGCAGACCCATCACTTCCAGAGCAAGGGTCACAACTCAGAGGAGGGCTGGTCACAAAGCAAATGCTGTCTAGTTCTCTCTCCACCAAGAGGTTCCTTCAGAGGATGCACTTGGCCACCCATCATATACTTCTCTGGAAGGGGAGATGAGGGCCACTTGAGGAATGCCACTGTGGGCTCCAAATACTGAGTGCTGCATTGGACTCACAGCCCCTGCTCCTCTGAGCCCCAAGCAGACAGATTTGGGGCTTGTGGCTCCATGAAGCTTTCCTGCTGAGCAATAGGTTCTCCCACAGCAGGACACAGAGGTGAAAGCAGACTGATGAGAGAAACCCTGGCTGATCTGTTCCTTCTGATGGCTCCATGAGCAGCTTTCTGGACTCCAGCCCTGATGCTGCCCCCAATGCCATGCCGTGTGGGTACCAGAAGGATACTGCAAGTGACAAAGATGGGAAGGGGGGTGTGGTAGGCAGTCTCTCCCAGCTCTGCCATCCCGCCCCTTCACAGCTTTGATTCATCAAGGACCACAGGAGCAAGGCTGTCCCCAGGCACCTCTTCCAGCGCTTTCTGCAAAATCAGAGAAAAGGGGCATGGTTAGAGCACCAGGTGGCTAGGGCTGGGCTTCAGTGCAGGCCTTGGAGCCCAAAGGCTGGGATACTCCTGAGATCCTCAACAAATCATGCATGAGGATCAGACATCTGCAGAGGAAAGGAAAGGCCCCAAGGAATAATAGCTAAGACCATCCTCTTTAGAGCTCAGCTAAGATTGCACCAGCTCCCTCACCCGACAGCTCCACTGCTCAGGTGAGGGGTGTTGGAACAGGCAGAGCAGGGGCCCCTTTCCTCTTGGGCAACCCCCCTGGGCTATTGTAAATACATAGTCATGGCAGCCCCACACAGCCAGCTCAGCTAGAGAAAGGACTCCGCCTCCACTGCAAATGGAGCTTCCAAGTGGAGAAGTGCAGAGCAGGACTTGGGGGAAAGGGAGGTAAAATGCGCCATGTGGTGGGGAGAACCACTAATGAAGCGGCATAAGGTGCATCCTGGTGTATTTAAACAGGACAGGAACTTCAGCACTGGTGCTATGGTCTCCCCCTGGCCAACTCAAAGCTGAGTGCTGACACTGCTGACCCTCTCCCCACCCTACCCCCATTCAGGCCTCAGGGCTGACACCTCCAGCCTGTCTTCAAGGCTCAGCACTTAAATACTATATTGATTCACCAGAAGAAAGAAAACAACTATATTAAGCCTTTTAGAAGAAAAATTTAGGCGGCTTAATTAGAAAAGGTCCCCGGCCATGAGATGGAAGGGGTGCTGGGAACAAACCACCCAACTAGTTTTAAAATAGAGCTTTATAAATTTATGAATGGGATTGTAGGACAGGGTTGCCAGCCTGCAATAGCAGGGGACTGGACTTGACCCAGGAAGTCCTTTCCAGTCTTATGTTCCTATTTCCCTAGGGAATGACTGGGAGAGCCAGAACTCAGCCCTTATAAGACAACCCCACACAGGCCTAAAGGAAAATCCTGCCCCCGGCCCAGAAGCAGTCTTCCTATGCCACCCTGACCCTTCAGGATTGCTGTAACAGAATGGTAGGCACCTCTCCTTACTGCTGTGGCCCTTGCTGCTGCCTGTGCTCCTGGTGTCATCCTTTCAGTTACAACAAGAACTTAACCACCATCGTCACATAAGGCCACTCACTGAATTTTACTGGCTGGGAGTGGAGCCTTCAATGGGCCTGCGCTCTGGACAGAGAACAGAACCCAAGAGAAGGGACCCTGTTCAACAGACTGGCATTCAGCACTATGCATAATCCCTGGAACAAAGCTTCCTGCTGTAGAGCTGACCCTGCTTCAGAGGGGCTACTGCTAACCTAGGCCTGGCTTGCAGGGTAAAGTGCTGCATGGAGACACTGCTGCGTCATCCTACCCAAGTACACCGGACACTTCAACATCCCACAAGCGCTGGACAGGACTTTATCCTGGAGAGCCCTCCTGGGCCTGTCTGAAAGGAGGTCTCTTCTTTCATTGTTTGTCGGAGGGCTCAGGGGAAGAGAGAGACAGGCAGGTACTGTAGGCTGCTGCCCTTTAGAGCGGCATATAGGTCTGGACCCTCCCTTCTCTCCCCAAATAGGTGTGTTTGCTAGGCCAGCATATTAGACCTAGGGGCAAAAGTGGAACCCACCTTCTCCCCATTCAGGAGTCAGAAAGGCAGCTGCCCCAGGAGCCCTTTACTGCAGCCCTGCTAGTAAGAGATCCCAGGATGTTCCATTGAGAGCTACCCCAGGATTTCCTTCTAGGCACCCCCCTCTGCACCATTTAAGGCAGGCTCTACAAGGCTCACTGAACCAAAAACAAACCAAAGAGACCTTGGTGGCCTCAGGACACAGCAGGTACAGGCAGAGTGTGGTAGCGCTAAGCAGTTATCTTCCTGTGGAGTGAGACAAGTCCAAGCCACGAGCCATAGTCAGAAACATACAGGAAAGAGGTTTGTATCTCCCCTCAGTTCAAGAGAAAACCAGGCAGCTTAGAAGCAAGGGATACAAACATAGCTTTATTTTGTGTAGTATTTTTCATACAAACTGCAGCCCAGAAGATTTTACAGAGTTAAATAATAATAGCTCAAGAGGAGGAGAGAGATCAGGAGAGCTTCAGAAAGGCAGAGGGATGGAAGGATGCTTTTCTAGACAGCAGGAGCTTCAGAGGGGAAAGCTCTCACACCAGCAGTGAGAAGAGTGTTGGCAGGGAGAGAAGAGGCCAAAGTCAGATATGCTGGGAGGTCAGCAGAGTCGAGCTCTGGGAGCTTGGCCAGGGAGGCCTTTGGTGATTTTGAACTGGGGCTTTAAATGAACAGGGAGCCAGTAGAGTCTGAAACCAAACCCATCACAGCTTCATCCCCACTTACCTTTCACCTCTTCTTGAGCTATAGGAACAAAGGGTTAGAAACCTGCAAACACACATGGCTACACAATCTTGGGAAAGGGAAAAGGCAACGCACACAAGCAGGCACATGCAGTGGGGATAGATGGAGACACCACCACTGGGAATGAGGTGTGGAAACTGCCTGCGCAGATTTGGGGCAGGGGACGCTGGCTATTTGCCACATTGCTAACATGAAAGGTCAGCAGAGCAAAGAGGCACGTGATCTCCAGGGAGTGGCAGGAGGGAGAGAATGTGCTTAGGAATATTCTTCCCATGCCCTGTCCATGCCCATCCAGTCAAATTCAAGGAGCTTTGCTAGCTGCAATATTTCACTAGAGCCAGATAGTTATAGCTGAAGTTGTGAAGCCCTGGTGAGCCAGGGAGATGATGGAATCCAAGCTTTCCATTAAACAAGTATCTCAACCCTGAGTCAGGACACCTCACCAGAGCTAAGAGGATTTTGGCTAGACCTCAGCACACTGTCAAATATACCTCCACACCCAGGCACATGCGCGCACAATAAAACACAAAGTTGTCGCCAACAAGCAGCCAAAACAAGGTTCTATCATGCAGTGTAAATGGGACCTTAACAGGGTTCCAGTGCCATTGAGGACACAATGAAGGTGTCATCTCACTGCAAGATAGAACCATGTTTCAGCCAAGCCTGCCAACATGGCTATATCAGGAAAGCAGGACCTTTAAACACCCTAAGTCAGGAAATACAGTTGTTTCCTCGTAGCAATCCTGACTCACCTGTATTACACATGTAGCATTTTCAAGTACAACGGGACCATGTTCCATGGTGAAAAAAAAACTAGTATTATGGTTGAGAAAGAATTGTGTCTGAAAGCTGAAGCATCCTTGTGCTCATACTTAGTTTATATCAATAGACCATATTTTTATTTGTCATACAATAAAAGAAATTGAAATTTTTTTTACAAAACCTGCTGTAGAGTAAATTTCAATGCACTCCACATAGTCTTTAGATTTGGCATGAATTGTAAGTTTCAAAGAGATATACAAAACAAGCCAAGTTTGAACGAAATCAGTTCTACTATTTTGGAATCATGCATCTTCAAAATTCTAGGTAGGCATTTTTGTTTGATGAAAAAAATTCTTAACATACTTCTGAACAGATGTTGCTTAAAAACTTTGTTGAAAATGTCATTGCTGAGTCGAGACCCAGCATGGAAAATTTTACCCATAAAAGGCACTTGTTTCAGAAAAAAAAAAGAAAATATCAGAGTGCAAGCAAACTATAAAAGAAGGGTTAGAATGGATGCTGGAAGCCAGCCTCAGCTATACACTGGAGTGCTACCTGCACCCGCTATAATATGGCCTGGGTAATATTAGCTAGTTGACACTGCTATGGGACCCTAACGCAAGATGATTGTGATGTGCTTGTAATGAAAGCAAGTCACAAATAGAAATCTGGACATCTGCACATAGCATTTAAAGAGAAGGGGATATTTGGTCCAAATGTCTCAAGAGCAGTGGAATACAGAAAGCTAAACAAACAGCTAACTTCAGATGTGAATTGATGCTGGGTGGGAAAGCAGTGAAAGGACTAACAGTATGGCATAGTTATTCTGGAGGGTGAAGCATTCACACTGCCCATCAATTTAACTCCCACTGAAAAAGAGCTTCCAGTTGCAAAGCCATTCCATGTAAGTGGCGAGGTGCATTGATAGAAGATGATTTGTGTGTGGCCACAAGGCAGTTCTTGCTGGAATAAGCAAAGACACACTGTACAGCTCTTGGATAGACCACTGCTAGGCGTGTGGTTCGGCTCTGAAAAGCAACTATGTACAGATGGCCCCTTCTCACTCCACAGAGCCCCTCCTCTGTGGGTAGCAGAGTCAGAGATGATTATTTCAAACACACACACACACACACACTCTCTCTCTCTCTCACACACACACACACACACACACACACACTTTCAGGCCTGTCTGCAAAGCCTATACTTTAAGAATTTAGGTGTATTCTTATCACTTACCTAGTTATAGGGGTATAAAAGAAAGAATCAAAATCACTGTGTCTGTGTAAGGGCCTTCTCTTACTGTGACAGTCTGAGGCTCTGTTTAGTCATACTGAAATAAGGCAAACTGTGGCTGTTAGGAAGGTGATCTGATCTATCACCTCCAGAGACAGGGAAAAGCCTAAAAGATGTAAAAGAAAATTTAGTTTGATAGTTTTCTGTCTGGTAAGAACTCACTTATCAATAGACACAGCTGGGAAACCCTTATGTCTTTATAGACGTAGTTGTGAAATCCTCACTTCTGTATTGTTTTGTATGTTTATTTGCATGGTCTCTGTCTGGTTCTGTGATTGTTTCTGTCTGCTGTATAATTAATTTTGCTGGGTGTAAACTAATTAAGGTGGTAGGATATAATTGGTTAGCTAATCATGTTACAATATGTTAGGATTGGTTAGGTAAATTTCAGTAAAATCATTGATTAAGGTATAGCTAATCAGAACTCAAGTTTTACCAGTCAATCAGGAAGTAAGGGGGGGAATGGGAACAGGGAATTGGAATCATGTATTGCTAAGGGTGGGGGGGAAATGGGAACAGGCAAGACTCTGGGAAGGGGGACACTGAGGAAGGAAACTGGAATAATGCTTGCTGGAAGTTCACCCCAATAAACATTGAATTGTTTGCACCTTCGTACTTTGGGTATTGTTGCTCTTTGTTCATGCGAGAAGGACCAGAGAAGTGAGAGGGTGAAGGAATAAGCCCACCCACCCACACTTTATGTTCCTATGACCACCGCGGAGCCAAGAGAGCTATCGCAGAGGATCTGGCTTCTAGTCCTCTTTCTTCAATAGAATCCTTTACTCCATTGAAATTTATCGATCTCCTCCTTCCATGAAAAGGAGCCGTCTGGTCTTTGCTCTAGATACTCCCGGGCACATTTTAAAAATAGACCACTCCAGCAACCCCTCTTTGCCCCACAATTAACATGCAGTCACCCACCATCTGGAAATAGACAACATCTTTCCATTTCCCACCAGAGTACACCCATGCCCAGCGCCGCCCAGACAAAAAAACAAATGGAGCTCTGCTGGGTCAATACATGAGGTCTATCCCAGATGTGGGGGAGTGAGCCCCAAAGGTGAGCAAACCTCACCAAAAACACTCTGCCAGCTTCCCACTCTCTCACAGAGGAGGCCAATCTGTTAACCTGTGCAAACCTGTAGGTCACAATGGGGTTACACAGGGATCAGGGAGGGCAGCATTGGGCCTGCAGCACCTTTCTTTAGGGATGCCATGTGAAAAAGAAAGAGCCCAAATGCAGTTTGCTGAACTGGCAGTTAGAAAAAAAACATTTTAGTTGCAAAGTGAGCCCGTTTGGTACAGGCCTCACAAAGACATGACAACCATGAACCCTCCCCACTAGGCGACCTGGCAGAGTGGAGCCACAGTTTAACTTATGCATTTCCTGACATGCACATTCATAAGTGTGACTGTAATGTGGGGCCAATACAGCAGCTCACACTTTATTTAACCATTGAATAATTGTTGCTTGCTCCAATTCTGTAGCCCATCTGAAGTAACCAGGTTCTTAAGCATCATTCCCCCAACCTCCCTCCCCCATGCCATTCATTCACCCTCTTCTATTCTAGGCTGCCAAGCTGCAGATACAAGGCTGCAAGCCCTCTATGCCCAAATTCAATTTAAAATCCCAGCCACAGACCTTACTGCAAACTTCCCAAATACATGAGATCAAGTCTTCGACTGAAAATAGTCCCATGAGGGGTTTGTACACCCACCTCCAGCCTCTTTTTTGGAACTGTCCCAGAAGACAGACCCCACCACCAGGCAGGAGAACCAGGCTTTGTACTGCTCTGGGCATCAGAGCTTTAGGAACATTGGCGCTTCCAACCTTGCAACAGGATTTTCTTGGACTTGGCCCTGTGCAGCTGAGGTGCAGAGTGCCCAGTGCTGCATAGGACAGGGAATATGTGGGGAACCCCTATCCTGCATTGATGAGATACTGCTGCACAGCTGCAAGGTTACTGGTACCTAGTGTCAGGAATGAGGCCTATGATGGGAGTGTGCAGCTCAGCACTCCATTAGCATGAAGAGGACATACTTAACCCACATCTCCTTAGACTCACCAGTGTTTTACCCCACCCCTTTTCTATCCTGTGCTCTTGCAGGGAAGGGACCAGGCATGCAGGGGACTTGAGTCTCACAAGCACTCAGGCTGAAATAGGGTGACCAGATAGCAAGGGTGAAAAATCAGGACAAAGGGTGAGGGTAATAGGCACCTATATAAGACAAAGCCCCAAATATTGGGACTGTCCCTATAAAATTGGGACATCTGGTCACCCTGGGCTGACGGCTTACCCTCACCTGCACCCACCTATGGTCTCTGCCTACACTTGCACTGGAGCACAACCACCTGATGCTCCCTGCTGCACACCATGCAACAGCTCAATGTTGCCAATATACTATCTCAGGCCTGAACAATGGTCCTTGCCAGCTCGGTTTGTTTGCTGCACACCACTGAGCAAATACATGCACAAAACACCTTCAGACATCATGAGCAGGACAGATAATGTTTTGGGGAGGGCAGCCAGGCACAGCAGAGGGTTCAAACAGCATGAGAGCAGCAAAGCATTAAACATTCCTAAGCAGCAGCTGAGAAGCCACTTCTAGCAAAGGGCTGGAATTACAGAGAAAAAAGCAGAGAGCTTTATGATTTACAGTTACTCTTCTAACAAAAGGCACCAACCCAATGGCTCCATTATTGCCAAACTCTTTAATACTTCATTTGATTGGCATCATTTCGCTACATTGTCAGGACCAGCTCTCCGACCCAATCCCAGACAGCACCTCCTGCTGGGGAGGCTGGACAGTGACTTTAAATAACTACTTAGCCAAGAGGCTGTACAATATTCCTCTCCCCAGCACATTTACTCACAGTAGAATTTGCTATTTGCTCTGACAAGATTAGAGTTTTGCCTTGGAACACCCGCCCCACCAGTCCCTAAGCTCCAGTTACCCAAGCAGCCTCAGCTTCAGTCTTCATTCTTCTCAGGACCCCACAAGCTCAAGCCCCATCTCTTCTCTCCTCCTCCCCACCCTGTCTCTGTACCCCAATCACTCCAGCTGTTGCACTGCCTTCGGGAGCAGCATCGGCTAGTGCCATTGGTTTGGTGCCAGTGCCATTCCTGTGAGCAATTAGATAAGCAGATTAGTGTGATTCTCCTACCTTTGTATGAGAGCTACTGAGCGGGGATGGGAAGTGATGGGGTTAAGGCTACAAGCTACATTCCATAATCCGTGATGTGACTGCTGTCCTGGAGTCTCTGTAACAACAGCCACAGGTCATGATCCCAGAAAAGGGGACACGAGCAAGCGAGAGAGAGAGACAGAAAAGTCATCCATTCCTGGAGAAGGAGGAAACCAATGAAACACCCAGTTGCCTGGAGAGCAAGTGGGGTACTTGGCAAACCTCCTGAAAATACTACAGAATCTTCTGTTGGAAAATCTTTAGCTCAAAGCTCCCCAGGAGGCAATAAATGTGAGCAACATTTCAGCCTCTCCTCTTCTGATGGATGCGTCCATTTTAACCCATCAAGTGTGAGTTAGACAGATCAAAATCTGCTCAAGTGGGGACTTAAAGTATTTGCATATTTGACCAGACTCCCATTTAGTCCATTTATTTTACTGTGAGACCAGCTAGCCCAGGCTATACAACCAACAGGAGGAAGTTTATGGACTGGGAGTTATTAAATCTGTGCATAAAACTTCTCTTCGTTATGACACTGTATGTTATAGACCCAGCCTCTTAGTCCTGCCCTGCTCCACTTGCTTGCTTGGGAAATACCTGGGTCATAAATTTCATGCAAAGAAGCCAGACAGAGGTCAGAGCTGTAGGAGAGTCTCTTGGAGGCCTCCAATGAGAGCAGCTCCTGGACGGTTCTGATATTTACCCTGAATTATTCCATGTTTGAAGACCCTTCACCACCAGCATATCCCTCCAGTTCTTAATGGGTTTAGTTCCTGGGTCTGCCTGACAGTTCCACAGGAGGGGAGGATGAGTCCTATTGAAATAGCAGCTATGCCTCCTTCTCTTTGTTTTAACACCTCCCAAATGAGGGCTCTAAAATAAAATTGTGGTTTTCACAAAATGTTCCATTAGTTTATCTGACCTGAGCACAGGCCCGCAATTCATTTGGAAAGAGACCTTGTGGCTAATAAAAGAAAGGGGCCTTATCAGTAGTCTTTACATCTGCTGCCTAAAAGATTGGATATTTCAGGCTCTTGCCACAGCTTCTTTTTGAGCAAGAGGCAGCAGCACTAGCACCTTTCACTGCAGCCCAGTTGCATTATGGACTTACAGATGAAATTTGGCACAAGATTAATATATCTTTGGCACTAGAGCTGGAAGATCCATTTCCTCGGAGACCTGGTCTCTGCTAATCCAGCATTCCCTCCTCAGTGACCAAGGGAGGTTTAGAAAGCCATGGGGCAGGAGCAATTCAGACAATTTTGTATCTGTAGTGACCAGCTGTATTCTACAACCAAGCTAAACAGTGCTAGTGATTTTCCAGGCTTTCCTGTGTGCATTACTATGCTGGGGAGCTCAATGCTTCACAGTCCCTTAATCCATGCGGTTTGCCACATTGGGGCTCATCTCCCCAGGACGCTTATTGGATTCAACAAACGGGGGAGGTTACCTGCTATAGTACAGGTTAAACAAGGGGCCCCTAGGTGAATACACTGGAGGGCCCCACATGGGATGGATTTGGTGGCCGTTTTTTACCCCTGCTCCGGGATTACATTTGGAGGGCTGCATGGGGATCAACTCTCCTTGCATATTTTGTCCAGTATGTTTTATGCTTGTGCCAAGCTATTTCTATAAAAGATATTTTATTTAAAATACACCTTCCTGGGCTGATGGTTGGAGCAGGGTGGCCACGAGGTCTCTTGGAGCCGCTGGTCTCTCCAGATTGGCGCTGTTAGAGATTAACTGGTGGAAGGTGGCACTGTCTTCCAAAAAGGTAAAATTCGATACAGCAGGGAGTTTATCTTATGCATTTTGCCAGCCTTGGACACTGACTGCTTCAGGAGCGCTGGGTGGACGTCTCTGCTTACGTCCTGGAAGAGGAGCCCAGAGCCAGTAAGGACAACAACCAACCCCTCTAAGGGGGAAACATTGAGATTATCCAACAGTGGTTAATTCACCAAAGGCCTCTTCTCTTACACATGGAGCTGCATTAACTGCACAGAGCATG
Source organism: Trachemys scripta elegans (assembly GCF_013100865.1). Lineage (NCBI taxonomy): Eukaryota > Metazoa > Chordata > Testudines > Emydidae > Trachemys > Trachemys scripta. The sequence goes on from NC_048301.1 coordinate 42,016,630, forward strand.
GGAGCACTGTGCCCAGCATTTAGGAGCATAGACAGGAGCTTTGCAGCCGCATCTAGTGGGCCGAGCAAAGGGCTGGGAGCCAGGATGACCAGAGTTTGATTCTAGCTATGCCACTGATCCCTGCTGCAGCCTGGGATAAGACACCATCTTTCTGTGACTCACTTTCCTCAACAGCAAAATGGGGCTACAAGCAATTACCCACCTTTTCAGGGGGCTGTGAGGATGTTTGCACAATGCTCTAAACATGGACCTATCTAAGGCAATGCTAAGTTTTAACTCCCTCTCAGCAGAAGCAGCGGGGGTTGTGCATCTCTCTTCCCCCACCTCCCCCATTTATCCCTAGCCATTAATGTAAAAAACAGGACACGTGCCTACCTCTGCAGGCTCCCTGGGGGCCAATGTTCAGTGACACCCAATGAGAGCAGCTCAGAGTATCCACAAACCCCCATACCTGGCAGGGCTGAGATCACAGCCACGGGGCTGCAAATTCCAGCAAGGAACATCCCCTGGCCAGGTCGACAACCAATCATGGGGACAACAGAAGAGAGTCATGATTGTTATGGTAATGACCCAGAGACGGAGATTCCAACAGATGGGGAGAGGACAGAGCAGGGGTCACCCTAAGCTAATAGTAGGGACAGAGCCAGAGGTCAAAGGGGATTTACTCACTGTCTGTTCACCGTCCATATTGGCCCGCTGTCTCCGGAGATCAGCCTTAATGAACACTGAGAGGTAGAGGGAAGAGGAGAGCCATAAGGACACAAGCAAGTCTCACAGAACTCAGGGGTTACACAGGGGCAGCAAAGGGTTCAAGGAGACACTGGGGGCCAGCAGGGGATCCACCGTTCTGAATGAGGAAGATAGGACTTCTATAGCAGTCAGGCAGCAGAGGGAGATCCTGGCCCAGCCATGTGGTGGCCTCATCTGGCTGAGTCCCCAGCCAGGAGCATGGATAGGGGACAGCATTGGGAAAGCTCACACCACTGGAACCTTCAGCCAGTGACGCAGACCAGCTGCCACAACAAGGAAGCATCAGCAGCACAGCCCTGCAGGCGCTGCAGTGGGGGCGCTGCCTTCACTCCACATGCCGAGTCCCATGGGTCACAGTCAGGTGGGGAATCTCTGGGGAAGCTGGTTTACCAGTTATGAAAGTCCCCAGGAGTAGGAAGGAGCAAAGAAAGAGGTTTCCCGCCTGCGTCCCAAAGCGATCGATGATCTTCCCTTGGGCAATGGTGAAAATGATCCCGAAAACCTTTAACACAAAAGTAAGGAATGGAATGGAGCTACTGTACTGTCCTTGCCTGGCCACCATCCCTCAGCCTCTCCTCCCCCCACTCCCCCCACCCTTTGCCCCTGATTCACCAGGGAAAGGCAGCTTACTAAACAGCTTGCCAGGTCTAATAAGGACTTAGAACCCCAGCAGACTTGCAGCCGTTCGTCCATTCAGCTGAAGCTGGGTTAGAAACAAGGGCTGAATTTGGATGATGTGCTGCTTTCTGGCTAAGGGGAGGACAATAGAGCCTGCTGGCTGGAATCCCCCGTCACCCAAGGAGAGGGGGATCCTAGACTGCTGGGAGTGACAGTGCAGAGGGGCAAGGAGCTCCAGCATCCTGAAGGACTTTCTGGGGCAAGGGAGGGGGCGGAGGCCACTGAAGTTGAAGATTAAATTCCAGTTTTGACAGCAATAAAACAAGAAAGCAAAGGCCTGGGGCTGAAGCATGGCCTCTCTCTGGAGCATCAGACGCTCTCTGTGACAGAGCAGGATACTGCACTGGATTGACCAATGGTATGAACTATATCCCTGTGGAACAGGAATCCTCCTGGGCCTAGCAGGGCATTCTAGCAGTGTTGGGCGAGGTGGGGGGAGAACATACCTGTGCCGATACATTAAGGAGGCCTGAAGACGTTCCTTCTGACTCTGGGTAGGTTAACTCTGCCGCAAACTCAAAACCCAGCGGTAGGTACCCGGTCATGAAGAATCTGCACAGCAGTACACAGAAAAGGAAAAAGTCAGCAGCTGGTGGAGGGAGAAGTGGGGAAAGGACTATGTGGCTCTGATCCCTGTTTCCTCCTAACTCAGTGACTGCACAAGACTGATCCCCCAACAACATCCCGTCCCTCCAGCCACCTGACTCACTGACCACACAGCCATGGTCGGGACTCTAGTCCCAACCTACAAATGTTTGTGCCTGCAGCCGTAGTGCAGAGGGCCAGGCCTGCAGGGGCAGGGAGAAGAGAGGCATGGGGGGGAGGGAGCCACCTACTGCTGCCAGGAAGCGGGGTCAGCCAGTGGCATCGGAGTCAGAATGTTAATGCTAGTTTGGAAAGTAAAAGCCTGGAAGTGATTTAGATGGGATGCTGCCCGGCCGAGGGTTATTTTAGAAACCCAGCTGTCACCATGGTTCTCAATCCTTCTCTCCAATGTCTGGAAGGAGCCTGGCAGAGTGTTCAGAGCCAGCTGGGACAGGGAGGAGTAGTAGGGGCTGCTACACCCGTCCCGTCCCTCAGCTCTCCCAGTCAGAGGATCCAGGAGAGAGTTGGGGAGAATACAACACCTTCTCCTCCTCCCAGGAAAGAGCTATATAGAGCCTGCCCCACCCTGGCCCCTGCTGCTTCTGGGCTGTGACACCTCTGCCTTCCCTTCTATGCCACTGCAGGGGCCAGAGGGAAGGAGTGTTTCCAGATTAATGAGGGAGGCAGCAGAAAGCCTGGGCTAAATTGGGCAGTCTCTATGCCTTCCTAGGGTTGGCTCCCACTCAGGAGGGAGAATAAATCCTGAGGAAAGCAGACTGCATGTGAACTTACCCCAGCACGCCTGCGGTCACAAAGACCACCCAGAGGTGGCCTAGGCTCAGGGTGAAGGTATAGGCTACCAAACCCCCCAGAGACATGATGTAAACCACCAGCGTTGTCTTCCTGCAAGACAAGGCACAGTCAGGAACAGGCCTTTTAGCTTTCATTCAACACTCTTCTCTAGCCCTTCCCATCCAAGGATCTCAATGCACTTTACACATGCTAGCAAGGGAAGCTTCAAAACCCTCCATCTCTCTGGGAGGAAGAGGAACAACAGCATCCCTGTCGCATCAACAGGGAAAACTGAGCCAACTGAGCGGAAAGGGATTCCGCCCAAGGTCACTCAGTAGGTCAGTGGCAGAACCAAGAATGGAACCCAGGAGTCCTGACTCCCCTGTATCCAAATGGTGCAAGACCAAATGGAGGATTCCCTTGTTTGGGAAGAACATCTCTTCTGTAGTGAAGGAAATTGAGGCAACCTGGAAGACGAGGGATAAGCCTAGGTTCTACCAGCCTATACACAGAGATCACTTCCCCCACCTAGCAGCTGCTTAGCAGCACAGAGCAGCACAGCACAATCGTGGGGATAGGGAGCGAAGGTGAATTCTGTATCCAACTGAAACTGATGGAAGTAAAACAATTATCAGGGTTAATTAAAAAAAAAACCCTTGGATTTACAAAACAAACATTCAAAAAACTCTATTTTTATTTTAAATCAGATTTTTTATTCACATGTTGCTAGTTCTTTACCTTCTTCCCATTTTATAGCTTAAAATTGCTACAGTAGATGCTCTGTACTTGCTTCTATAGTATCCTCATTGTTAGTTCTCATTTTGCATAGAGATTTTTTTCTAATAAAAAGCTTCATGTTTAAAATGCTAATCTTTGCTGAAAAACCAAGCCCAGGGCCTCATCAAAACCCTTACTGTAAGAACACCTCATGCTCAAACACAAAACTGATAAGCAAATCGCCTTTACTATATTTGCAACCAACACCCACATTCTGATATACTGAACTGCCACAAGTCAAGAAAGGTGAAATGCTTTGACTAGTCTATACTCCATTGGGGTTTGAACACTTTGAAGTCAGTGGGACTTATGCTCCTACCTCACTTAAGTGCCTAAATACAGGCTATGGAACTTTAAGCTCCTAGTTTTGAAAGTTTTGGCTGGTATGTATAAAAAAGTTCACAATATCTTTGTTTAATGTGCAGAAAACAATGAAAAGTTATTTAGTCTAACACTGAAGCAATTTTGTTTTGAAGTGACAAAGATTTAATGTCTCAAAGAGATTTTTTTTATTAAAATTACAATTTTAGCTCCTGATGCTCCAAACACTTATGTGCATGTTTAACTGTAAGCACTAACCATTATTAAAGTCAATGGGACTGTTCACATGAGTCAAGTTACGCACCTGCTTAAGTATCTGCAGGATCAGGGCCTTCATTTTCAGAATTTGGGGTTTTGCATATATTGGTTTTGTAAAATTTAAGTAAGACCCCTGCCAGTAGGGGCATTTAAAAACAAAACAGCATTTATAATTCAGTTAATCCTAACTTTAGATTAAAAATTAAAAGTGGGGGGGAATGGGACTCAGCAGGTAGAGTCTGGGTGTGGGGGGATTAGTGGGGGGGTCTGGGTGCAGGGAGAGTGGGGCTTGGTGGGATGGGAGTCTGGGTGCAGCTGGTTGGGGCTCAGTGGGGTAGGGGCCCAGGTGCAGGGGCCTCATCAGGGTGGTGCAGGTGCATGGGGGTGGGGCTCATCAGGGTGGGGATTTGAGTGCAGGGGGCTTAGCGGGGGGAGTCTGGGTGCAGGGATGAGGGTGCAGGGCGGGGAAGGGCTTGACGGGGTCTGGATGCAGGGGGGATGGGGCTCAGCAGGGAGGGCTGGGTGCGGGGGCGGTGTCTGTGTATGGGGGCGTCTGGATGCATGGGGGTTGGATGGACAGGGAAGCAGCTCCCCATATAGTGACCCCTCCCCCCCGCGGCTGAAGAGCCGTGGGGGCAGGAAGGGGGGAGGGTGCAGAGCCAGGGAAGATTTCTGGGGGTGGGTCTTACCCTGCCCTTGTCAATCTGTGCAGGGGAAGTGCACTCTTCTCCACCCCCAGCCCAGCTGGAACTAGCAGCTGAGCCCGCTGCAGGGTAGGAACCACCAGGTGGGGCTGGAGAGGGCTGGTGCAGGGGGTAAGGCTCAGCAGGGTGGGGTGTCGGGTGTGGGATTCTGGCTGGGCATGGGGGGTCTGACCCAGCACTGGCGCAGGGCATTTCCACACCCCCAACCCTTGCAGTGATCTACCTCTTCCCCTGCTGCTCCAGGCACCTGAAACACAGGACCCTGCTGTTGGGGAGGGGCACATGACCACTCTTGCAGCTTCCCTTTGCTTCCCTGTTAGAAAGTCATTTTTCTGCAGGGTAGCAAAGAAATCTGTGAATTCTGCACACGCACAGTGGGGCAGAATTCCCCCAGGAGTAAGCCACTGGCCTCCCACTATCTAAGTCCCCCCAACCAGAAACTTGAGGATGCAGGGAGTTTTCTGGTTTCCACCACAGACTGTATCTGACTACAGATGAAATTACACACAACACAGTGAACACATACCCCACTGACCCACCTTTGGAACCAAGCTAGAGGCCAAAACGTGTTATTTTGAGAGCTGGCATGCTCTCTCTGCACTCGCTTTTCATTGCTGACAGACCATATTCAATGAGAGCACAACCCTGTGGCTAACTCACAGACCCCCCTGACAGACAGGAGGAGAGAATGCATGGCCATTCCATTCCTAGCTAAGGGAGACAGGGAAGTGGACCTAGTGGCATTAGTCTTTCATGCAAATTCAAAGGTAAATAACACACTTTGAGTGCTGCCCTTCCCTACGTTGATAAGAGGAGGGAGAGGTTCACTCTTTTCACTCAGCTTGGCAAGTAACAGGATTTGGTAGTTTTGTTACCCGATTCTCATGGCCCAGCCTTTGGGTCCGTGACACTGTATGACCCCCAAACTCCCCATCACCGTAGCATTTGACCTCTTGGGACTGGTAATTTAAAAAACAACAGGCTTTTTCAGAATTTTAAATGTATTCTCAGTGGAAAGGTTCTGTTAATATTTGCTGTTTTACAGAAACCCCTAAGAACAGCCTGAACCAGCCCAATTTCCTGGCAGTGCCCTCCTCACACTAGGCTATGTTTATCCTACCATCTCCCTAAAGTTAGTCAGCAGGGTTGCACCGGAGATTAATTTATCCCATTCAGTGCACACATGTTGCCAATCCCAGCACTGCCAAAACACGCTCATTCTGCCCCTTCCATGCGACCACAGCCCTCCGAACAAACGGGGGATTGTTTTCACACTGCTGAGAGCGGGCTCCCAGCTCCTACTGTGCAACCACAAATCCCTTACACTGTGATCTCTGTGCAGCAATATAGCTCCATTTGGGAGAGTCGGGAATGTCACATGCCATAGCTGTGCCAGTCTGGGCCATGTTGCCAGCATGACAGAGTTGTTAGGGGCTGCAAATTACAGAGCAGCAAAAATGCAGTTAGTGACAGCGTGTGTTCCCACCTCCTAGGGCTACAGTAGCCACAGCTGCCAAAAGAAATGCACATTAACCCAGCCCAGCTGCACACAGCCACCAGAAACAGCAGGAAGTGACTGGCCGGCACCTCTAGTGATCATTTGCTCCTGCTTTTCTCCCTGCTCCCCAATTCCCCCATGAGTCCTCATCTGCCATCTCAGGGTTGGCCCAAAAGGTCAGTTTCTTCTCTAGACTTGGTCCCTGGACCTGCCAGTACCAATGGCTGGAGCTACAGCTGGGGATACCCAAACAAGCTGTGGGCCCTAAACATACCCACCTAGGGGTAGCTGGTCCTGGGAAGCTTTCCCTTGCTGTGGATAGCCCATGCTACCAAAGCCAGAATAAATGCTGTGGTGGGTCCTGGAAGGGAAAGGTCATGGAAGCAGCCTTCTTCCCATCTCCTACTCCTAGAATAAAGCCCTGTCTACTCTGGCATGCAAGGAAAGCAGGTTAGCACCACCTTAACAAAGTCAGCTGGTGCGGGGAAGTTGATCACCCAGATCCCTGGCTGGCATACAGGGGCTCACTGTAACCAGGCCAGTTAAGGCTCACTGCATAAAGATTGAGTGAACTAGGGCAGCAGAGACTCCCACCAAGAAAGATCTGGCCCCTGGGAAAGCTCCCAGTCTAAAGCCGCAGGCAATACAGGGGCCTTTAGCTGCACATTCACAGATGGCAGCATGTGCTGCCAAGTGTCCCCATAAGTACCAAACCCTAATCTGACCCCAGCTCCTACCCCCACACACATCACTCCATCTGCCTCTGCTTTCAATAAAGTGTCACATACACACACACGCGCACACAAAGTGCCTCTGGGCACAGGACTCAATGGACCTTTTACTAAGTAGAACAGAGCCTCTCAGATGCTGGTTTGTGAGGCAGAGAAAAGGTCTGGTACTGTAGGATTCCTCCAACACTGGGAACTATCTCAGCCTTGACAAAGTAGCCCTGGGCCATTTCTGCTCCTTCCTTCCCAGGGTGCTGGGAACCTGCCAGAGCCATGAAGGGGCTGAACAACACACTGCTATCTTTCAGCTTCCGGACACAAGACAAGACAGCAAGAAAGAAGTCAGACATGGAAGTCTGCCTCACTCTGTTTCCCTAAGAGAAATGCACCCTCAACTCACCCCCTTCCTCCCAAAGAGGAGGGGCTCCAGACCCCTGCTCTCCCACCTACCCTTCCCCAAAGAAATCCCCCACACACCCACAATTCATACCCTAACCCTAGCCTTCCCTGCCTATGCAGGTTGCTCTGGCCCTGCTCCAGCTCCCAAAAAGCAGCTCACCTCCTTTCAGCTCCTTCTGTACAGCCCTTGGCAAGACAGCTCTGTGGTAAGTTCTTATCTGGTGGAAGCAGGTGTTTGTCTCTCCACACACAAATAATCTCTACCCTCATGATAGGCCAGACCCAAACCCATTAATCCCTAAACACAAACACCAGAAATAAACCAGAGGCACACAGGAATCCTGGAGAAGTAGCTCCAGTACCAGTTCTTGTGCATCAAAGAAGGAATGAGTAGCTCAGAACCAAAAAGTGTGGCTGGTATCTCCTGGGCTCAGGAAACTCCCAAATGAGCTAATATACTGCTCCAAATTCATGCTTTTACTGGAGGGTGATTGGATTTGTGGGAACACAGTTGTTCTCCCCGACCCCGCTGCCCCAGACCTGAGGAAGAGCTCTGTAACAAGCTTGAAAGCTTGTCTCGCTTACAGAAGTCGGCCCAATAAAAGATATTACTTCACCCACCTTGTCAAGCCATTGGAAGGCAGAGCTGCCTCCCCTGGGGTTTGCCTTCCATGTGGCAGAGAGTAGGATGGAGTTGTGGAGAAACGAGTGCAAGAGACTTACTTGTAGGTTTTGGTTTTATCCAACCAGATGCCAGAGAGTAGAGCTCCAGCCATGCCAGACACTACAATGGTGAGTCCAATTCTTCCAGCATTCACCTCCTCCCCCTATGGGAAGACACACATCAACACACGAACTAGTTAGTGGCCAAAAGCAAGTGGGGATGGCTAAAAAGGCCTCAGAGGAGGAGATACTAAAGGCCTTTCAAAGCTTGCTGTCCAGTTCTGGTCTTTGGGTCAGCTTGTTCAGGATTTACTAGGAATGTAGGGTAACTCCAGGGAAAAGATGCTCCTAGGTATCCCAGTCCTGGCCTTTCCCCACAGGAGATGCTTTAGGGAATGTTACAGAAGCCCTAGCTATGGAGCACTCCCCTCTCCTCCATGGGAAGGCAATATAGTGAAAGGTGCAGGAGCAATGACTGTCAGGAGGCTCCCAGCTGGTAGTGCTGTAGGGCAGTGGTTCTCAATCGGTGGTCCATGGCCTTCTGGGGGTCCATGAGCCAATTTCGGGGGGTCTGTGAGCCCGAGCGCCCCAAAGGGCAAAGCCCAGAACCCATGGGCGCAGTATGGGAGGGTATGAGGGGCTTTGCCCCCCCAAACTGCAGTGCCGTAACCAGACTGGGGCAGCCTGGGAGTGGCTCCACACTCCCACTTTCTACTCTCCCCCTGGCTAGGTCGGAGGCGGGAAGCTGGAGCCGGGCAGTGCAGGGCAGCTGCTGCTCTGGTTGGTGCCATGAAGCGGTGGGCCCCGGTGCTCCCCCATCTCCTGCTGCTGCTAGTGCCTGGGGCTGCGGCTGCTCCTCAGCTCTCAGCCCCCTTTGATTGCTCCTGCAGCCGGTATGAGCTGGCCCTGTCGGGGGGACCCAGCTCCAGGGCCAACACAACCTTCAGGGAGCAGCAACCACACAGCCCCTAGCTACCCCTCTACCTGCACCCTCAGCTACACTCCCCTCTGCACACAGCTCCTAGCTATCCCCTCCCCACACCCTGAGCAGTTCTCAAACTTTTTGAGCTGAGACCCACCCACTTTGAGTTATAATTTTTGGGTGCACCTCTCTGCAATCCTGGCTGGCCTGCTGAGGTGAGTCAGGGGTTGGAGTTGGTGCTCCCTTCCCCTGATCCCACTGTGCGGAGCTGGCCCAAGTCCCGCTGGGTCCTGCCCCTGCAACACAAGTCAAATTATGCCTATGCCTGAGGCCTGCTCAGCAGCCGGAGTCCCGAGCTCAGGTACCCCTCAGGGCAGGAGCCCCAAGCTCCTCCCCCTCAGCCCAGTGGCTGAAGCCCAGACACCCCCCCACATTTCATGCCCTGAAGTTCCTATAGCATGTTGGAGGGGGTGCTCAGAAAGAAAAAGGTTGAGAACCGCTGCTGTGGGGAATGGGGCACAAGCAGTGACTGAATGAGTTAACAGAAGAAAGCACAACTGATTATGGTATAGGGCATAGCCCTTGGTGGAGCTCACCAGCCCAATTCTTTTCCAGCAGAAAATGCTGTAAGGAACAGGGATAGGAGTGCTGGCTGCTGCAGAGGAAGCGCACAGAAGCTCCAATACCAGACTCTCCCAGCAGGAGGTGCTGTTGCATCGTGTTCTATACAAACTTTCTTTTGACAGCAATGATGTAGGAGAGCACATTGCAGGTACTTACTGGATAGTGCTGGATCACCATGCGGTTCAGCAGAGTGGATAGGGCGTAGAAGCAACCAGTGTTCAAACCTGAGAGGTGGATAAAAACACAGCACATTCACAGCCTGCCATTCTCCTGCTGGGTGAAGAAAGGTTGGGGACTTAGAGAGGGCGCCACTGAGTGTGGATGTTCTAATCCAGAGACGCGGAAGAGACCCAGGCATCAGGCACTGAGAGTGTGGGCACAGTGTTTTACAATGCCTTGGCCATGTCAGCTAGCAGAGGAGCTACATCTGGAGGGAAGGCAAGGGGCTGCTGGGCCGGCCAAGGTGAGCTATATCTCAGTTCAGTGGGTGGGCTGAACCCTGCAGTCTCAAAGTTGCTCCTTATCTGAGTGGGGGGAGGTTGCTCACATGTTTAGAGCTGACAGGGGGCTCAGTGGGTCCAGGCCCCAGCACTCCTCCCTCTAGTGCAATCACTCTTCTATACCCACTGGGTGGCGCAGCTCACAAATGAGCTCTCCTGACCTCCACGTCCTGCCCTAGCATGACAGCCGCAGAATGACTGGCCTGGGCTATGTTGGGGTCAGTAAGCTGCTCACAGCCTGACTCATTCTTGACTGACCTCATTTACCACCAACTCCACCAGCCAAGAGAGAACTCTACTCACCCAGATTAGTGCTGGGTTGGCAGAGCTTCCCTTGAGGAGCTCAGATCCAATTAACATTGCAATACCAAGGCCAGTGACCTAGTGTTAGCTGGAAGAGATGTCACAATGGGAAGTTGGCTCACTCCCCCCAGCAATAGTCAGCAGGAAGTGGGCTCTTCCAGCCAAGAAGTCGTAGTAACTGAGCAGGAGCTAAGCAGCTTGCTGAGCAGTAACAGCACCTTCTCAAGTCACTATGGGCTCGTGTAGTTGGGAAAGTATGGTCATACACAAAGATCACTGAAGTCTTAAAGAGATGGTAATGCCAGTATAACCCTACCCCTGTGTGGACACTTTATTCCACTATAAGGGTCACTTTGCGTTAGCTTAAACCCCTTCCCAAGGAACACAAGCTACACCAAAAAAGCCACCCTTACACCAGAATAAAAGTGTCCACACGGGGGTCATAGTAGTATTACTCTACTGATTTAAATTCTCACCATATACGTTATGCTGAAAAAGCTTTCCCATGTGGACAAGACCCATAATGGTCAATTCAATCCTCTTTTCAGAAAGAGATTCACATTTGCAGCTGGTTTCTCTTTAAGGCTTCAGTGATCACTGTGATGGTGGGTGGGGATCATAGGTTTCACCAGTCAGCCCACACATCCCCGTGCTCAGGATAAACAAAGTTTAAAGTCCCTGTGTTGAGACATCTGCAATCCTTAAAGCCCAGTAAAGTGCAAAATTCCCACATCCCCATCCTCTCTCTCTTTCTCCCAAAGCCTGAGTGAACAGCAGGAAGCACCCCAGGGTACAGTAGAAAGGAGCAATACAGTAGCCCGAGCACAGGATGGGGAGACAGGCTAATCCCAGCTCTGACACTGACTCCGCCTCTGCAACCTGCAGCAAGTCACTTCCCCGCCCCGTGCTTCAGTTTCCCCCAACAGTAGAGTGGCAACACCCTCACCGCACACATCAACGTTTATGAAGCTCTTTGACAGTGAAAAGCCTTGAGTGGTACAGAGGCAGCAGCTGGAGGGGAGTTCACACCTCCCTCATGTCCAGCCTCTGCCAACACATTCAACTAGGCCATGGTGATGAGTGTGATACAGGGATCTAGCTAGAGTAGAATATATCCAGCAGACAGACACACATGGCCCCAAGGGAGACTGAGCCAGATTGAATGTCACGAACTCCTGAGAGGCACAGTAGCAAAGGAGGGGATCAGCAGGTTATCAGTTCCTGACATGTTCTCTGGACAGGAAAAACCTATCCCATTCACACCAAAAGCCACCTAGTACAATAGTGAGTTCCAGGTGGGTCAGTAACCTCCAGAGAGATAAGATAGGAGGGACACCAGGGAAAACTCTTCAATGGGAGCCGGCAGGAGGAACACACCCCCCAGTGTTGAACCTTGATCTTCACAAGATTTGGCCCTGGCAGGAATGCGCAGAGGAACCTGGCGAGGCTGTTGTCCCACTTCACCCCCCCACTCTGGAACACAGAGTTTACTAAAAAGCAACAGAGCGTCCTGTGGCACCTTTAAGACTAACAGAAGTATTGGAGCATAAGCTTTCGTGGGTGAATGCCCACTTCATCAGATGCAAGTAATGGAAATTTCCAGAGTCAGGTATAAATCAGTATGGAGATAACAAGGTTAGTTCAATCAGGGAGGGTGAGGTGCTCTGCTAGCAGTTGAGGTGTGAACACCAAGGGAGGAGAAACTGCTTCTGTAGTTGGATAGCCATTCACAGACTTTGTTTAATCCTGATCTGATGGGGGTCAAATTTGCAAATGAACTGGAACTCAGCAGTTTCTCTTTGGAGTCTGGTCATGTAGTTTTTTTGCTGTAAGATGGCTACCTTTACATCTGCTATTGTGTGGCCAGGGAGGTTGAAGTGTTCTCCTACAGGTTTTTGTATATTGCCATTCCTGATATCTGACTTGTGTCTATTTATCCTCTTGCGTAGTGACTGTCCAGTTTGGCCAATGTACATAGCAGAGGGGCACTGCTGGCACATGATGGCATATATAACATTGGTGGACGTGCAGGGACACTTCACTTCACCGGTAGCTTCAGGGATAGGAAGAAGGAGCATGAAAGGTCAGCACATGTCCTCTACCTACTGTTGTTTCAGCTCAAAGCTGCATGTCAAACAATACATGCAATTATACCAATCTAACCCCTGTGGTAGACAGCACTATCTTAACAGGAGGGCTTCACGTATCAACATAGCTACCTCCTCTCAGGGAGGTGGAGTACTCTCTGATCAGCGTAGGTAGCGTCTTCACTAAGCGCTACATGCACTGCTGCAGCGCTGTAAGTGCAGACAAGCCCTCAGACACGCACAAAGCACGTCACTGCTTTGGGGCCGTCTCAGTCACTTTATCTTTGTTGTTAGGGAACTGAAAGTCAAGGGTGAGTCAGGCAGAGCCAAGTGATCAGAGGAGAAAAAAAAACACAAGCCAGGAGGAAGAGAAGTTGAAGTGTCGAAGCCACTAAACAGCCTTTCAAATCCCCCAGTGACTCTAAAGGGAGGAATTATCCCAGGAAGATCAGATTCTAAAGAAACTCTGAGGCCCTTCTCATCACTAGCACTGGGTCACTCTAATTAGTAAGTATCAGAGGGGTAGCCGTGTTAGTCTGAATCTGTAAAAAGCAACAAGTATCTTGCATCTGAAGAAGTGAGGTTCTTACCCACGAAAGCTTATGCTCCCAGTACTTCTGTTAGTCTCAAAGGTGCCACAGGACCCCTCTAATTAGTAACTAATCCCTTCCCCTTCTTCACACTTACACCCACACAGTTTGATGGGCACATCGAGGACAGACTTTCAGCCAGCATCTGTATCTGATTTTCTCAGAGGGCAGCAGACACAGAACAATCCTGGGACTGTCTCCAGCTCCTCGCTATGAAGCTCAGGGGCAGACAGATGGGAGAGGGGAAGAGAAGGTGCAGTACAGGACTGAGTGATCTGGGAAATGTAATGGCAAGGCAGGAGTAACCTGGGAGATCTGAGGGTCACTTTTAGAAAGCTCTACTGCACTCCCCAAGGAGAAAGGACGAAATGACCTAATAGGCCTTTTGCAGCTCTAAATCAAACATCACACTGTCCCCAGGCCTTGTTAATCACTCAGATGTTCCATTAGCCACTTGTGTTGGCAGAACAACCTGTGAGGGGGCTGGAGAACCCAGACTGCTACAGACCCAACCAGAAGCTTTCCCTATGTACTGTGTATCCCATTCTTACCTTCTCCTGAGGGGCTTCTCCAACAAGGAGTTTTCTGTTGCCAGGCACTGAGAACAGAGCCAGCCTATGCCAAAAACCATTTTTACCTAGAACCAAGTGTGACACATTCACACACAGAACAACTTCCTAGAGTTCCGTGCAGCTGGCTAGAATACATCCTACTGGGGTACAGAGGCTGCTGTTCAGGGCTTGGGTGGGTCACTTAAGGCACTGAGCACAGCCAATAGACCATAGCAAAGTCATCCTCCCCTTCTTACTAGGGGAAGTGCTTCCTCAGATTACAAAATTACAGTGTCAAAAGAAGAACCTGCACCTCACTCCCCCACCATACCCATTCAAACAAATCAAGGGGCCCATTTCCGAGAGTGCTGCAGAGGGAGAAGTGAGCAGCTGACCCAGACTTAGCAGGACAGACACAAGCAGAGGAGACCTTAACAAACTCCCTCCCTCTGGCTTCTTGGGAGTGGGGGTTTCCTGGAGACCACAGCTATGTCCATACCCACTCTAGTCCCTCCACAATCCCACCCCCTGTAGATCAATCTCTGATAATTTTCATATGACTTTACATTGTGCCTCTTCATATAACCTTGTGGTGGGTCTACCCACGTGTAACCTCTGTTTTCATGGAACTTTGTATCAAAGCCTCATTTAGAAACTTTGCATTGCCCTTGGTATAATATTATAGCCCCTAAGGATAGAATAAGATAGAAGAAAAATTTCTGTTTGCTAGCAGTAGAACAAGAGCTCTCCCCCCCCCACTCTTAATCAATTGCCCTGTTGAATGAATGAGGTGTGGATGAGCAAGGCATGGAAGGCAGCACCTCCAGACAGCTTCAACTGTTGGAGAGGGGCTGGGAGCCAGACCCAAGGACAATAAAACATGTCAAGTGGGCTCATTAAAGAGAAGCAGACATACTGACGGCCTCGGGGGTTAGAAGCAAGCACCTTCTTTTGGAAACACCCTCTTTGCAGCATTGGGACAACACTCAAAAGAAAGCAGCACAAAGGACCAATAGACACAGACACAGAGTTTGAATCTGGTATAGATTTGCATGAGAGGGAAGCTGCTATAAAAGTGAGGTGTCTTGCAGAGAACCCCGGGTCTCGTCTTGTCAACATGGGAGCATCGATCCGGATCGGTAGGAGCCCGGCTCCACCCCCTCCCCCATCTAACTCACCTGGCCAGTGAAATTAAGGGGAGCAACTAATTGGTAACAACAAGACGGAGTGTGTTTGTGTGTGTGAGTGTAAGTGTAATATATTATATGCATATAATACAGTGTTAATGAATACATGTATTACTAATAAATGTGGCGTTTTGTCTTATTCCCCCTGAAAAGATCCTGTGCAGTATACTTTAAGTACAACACCCCTTGCTGATTCCACAGGGACTGTTGGAGGCCATTGTGACGAACTGGGCCTGTTCTCACTGTGGTCTGTGAATGCTGACAGGGGAGTGTGACTNGAACGGGAGGAGAAAGAGAGACAGCATCAGCGTGAACGGGAGGAGAATGAGAGACAGAGACAGGAGAATGAGAGACAGAGACAGGAGAATGAGAGACAGCGTCAGCATGACCTGGAACTGGCGAGATTGAAGGGCAGCGAACCCCCGGCTGCGGTGAGTGAGGGGGGACCCAGGACTGCACGGAGCTTTGATAAGTGCATCATGGCCCCATACAAGGAGGGGGAGGACATGGATGACTTCCTGGAGGCCTTTGAGACGGCCTGCGAGCTGCACCGGGTTGATCCCGCGGACAGACTCCGGGTCCTTACCCCCTTACTGGACCCCAAATCCGTGGCATTGTACCGCCAACTGGGAGAGACAGAGAAAGGGGACCTAGAGGACTGGCCCAGCAGCCCCCAGACCGCCTTAGTTGTGACCCGCGGTCAGAGCCGGCAAGGGGCACTGCCCCCTGGCCTTGGGGGGGGTGCTTTGCCTGAGGCGCGGGACCCTAAGCTGGTGGGGAGGGAACGCCCAGGGACGCGGCTCAGGGAGGCTGCAGCTTCGGACCCAGCGGGCGAGAAAGAGCAGGTGGCCATCCCTGTCCCAGCTGCTGAGTTCCAGGCCGAGTTGCAGAGAGATCTCTCCTTGCGGAAGATAAGGGACCTGGCCGACCTCAATGCGGTACAGACCATGGGACGAGGTGGCCGGAAAAGGTTCCTGTGGGAGAAGGGGTTCCTGTACCGAGAATGGGCTCCCCCAGGGAAAATGGAGTCAGGGGGGATCAGGAGGCAGCTGGTGGTACCCCAGAAGTATCGCCGCCAGCTGCTGTGCCGGGCCCATGACATTCCCCTCTCAGGGCACCAGGGAACCTGGCGTACCCAGCAGAGGCTGCTACGGAGCTTTTACTGGCCTGGGGTCTTTGTTACTGTCCGACAGTACTGCGGATCCTGTGACCCCTGTCAGAGGGGGAGGAAGGCCCGGGACAAGGGGAAAACAGCTTTAGGACCCTTGCCCAGCATAAAGGATCCTTTCCAGAGGGTGGCCAAGGTTAAAAGGGCGGCTCTGAACCAAGAGAGCCCAAAGCACAGACCTCCAGACTGGAGCGCTGGGAGAAGACCACAGCCCAGTTGGAACCCCAGAGGTATGGGGGTGGGAAAAGGGCGCAGGCCGCATAAACCTTCCCACATGCGAACTGCGAGTGCCATCAAGCACCCCCGACCTAAGGGGGGGCGTGAAACTGGAGGGGCCTGGTGTAATTCTCACCAAGGAATGGGAGGGATGCGGGGGCATCCATGGGAACGGGGGTAGGTTCGAACTTCCCCGGGTCACTGGCTAAAGTGACCCTGCTCAGTTCGGTCTCGAAGGGGGGAGAGATGTGACGAACTGGGCCTGTTCTCACTGTGGTCTGTGAATGCTGACAGGGGAGTGTGACTAGGATGGTCTGCATTGCAGGATGGGATCTGCCCGAGGGCGCATACCTGAGTGTGTAACATGAGAACCCAGGAAGGGGTTGAAGGGGAGGCGACTCCTGAGCCCGGGAAACTGAACAAGGCTGTGGGAGGGGTCGCTGGAGGCAGAGTGCTGGAAGCAGGCAGGGAGAGAGGGCTGGGGGGCAGAGATGGCTCTGACCTCCCAAGGGGGGCTGGGCTGGGATGCCCGGGGACCCCAAGATGGACCTAACTGAGGGGGTCCCTGTTGTCTGTGCCTGCAAGACCTGTCTTGGACTGTATTCCTGTCATCCAAATAAACCTTCTGCCTTACTGGCTGGCTGAGAGTCATGGTGAATCGCAGGAAGCCGGGGGTGCAGGGCCCTGAGTCCCCCAATACTCTGTGACAGCCATACACTTGCCATTGGCTGTGTAAAGTTTAGCAGCTCTTTGCCCATATTATAAGTGAACAGGTTATTCCAGATAATGACTTGCTCCCAGAGCTGCCTGGGGGAGGGACTGTGAGCAAGGAAGATCTTTCTCCTGCTAGCAGCCCAGGCCAGATACTGGTCAGCACTGCCAAGGGAGGACCCATCCTGGCACACACAGTAGCAGGAAGATCTCCGCCTTCACCTGTCACTTTGCAGAGCTGAGACTGGACCTTACCATAAGCAACTATCAACAGGACGAAATTGGTATTGCGGAGCAGCCTGAGGATGGACTGCACGTAGGAATATTCCTCAGGTGGCTTCAACTGGATCAAGGCCTGGGCCCGGCTTGGGGGAAACGGGGGCTTCTCCTGGAACACTGGAAACAAACAGAATGGACCTGTCAGTTACAGGGCCTCAGGGAGTCTGGGCCCAGAGAGTGGGGGAGATGTTGTGGGGTGAGGCAGGGAAACCAAAGTTTATAAAAAACACAGTCTTCCCTGGTGCTCTAACCTTCCCGTGAGCTTCCTTAGGGACACAAAGGGAAGGAGTTTCTCTAAAATAAAGCAAAAACAAAACAATGAGGAATCCTTGAGGTGCCACCAGGACTCCTCATTGTTTTTGCTGATACAGACTAACACGGCTATCACTCTGAAATCTAAGATAAAGTAGGGTTACTATACGTCCTCTTTTTCCCGGACATGTCCGGCTTTTCGGCAGTCAAACCCCCGTCCGGGGGGAATTGCCAAAAAGGCGAACATATCCGGGAAAATGGCGGCTCTGCTCCTCCCCGACTCTTCGGCTCTGTTTAAGAGCCGGGCTGCCCGAGAGCTACCGGCTTCGGGCAGCCCCC
>NC_048301.1:42034897-42093057 GCF_013100865.1 Trachemys scripta elegans
GCTGGGGGCGCAGGGTCCGGAGGCATAGGGGCTGCCCAAAGCCCGAGCGCTACCAGCTTCACGGTTTGCCGGGCAGCCTCCAGACCCTGCGCCCCCGGCTGGGCGCTTCCCCTCCCGGGCTCCAGCTGCGCTGGGGAAGCGCCGGCTGGGGGCGCAGGGTCTGGGGACTGACTGGCAAACCCTGAAGCCGGTAGCGCTGGGGCAGCCCTTTCCCCCTGGCTGGGAGTGGAAGGGAGGAGGGGGCGGAGTTAGGGCGGGGAATGGGCGGAGTTGGGGCGGGACTAGGGTGAGGAAATCGGCGGGGCCAGGGCCCGTGGAGGGTCCTCTTTTTTTATTTATGAGATATGGTAACCCTAAGATAAAAGAAACTCCAGCACTACCAGCCCCTACCCTCAGAGGAAGCAGCTGAGAAAGTCACTGCCTGTCAGTTGAAATTTTATAGCTGTTCAGTGCTCAGCAGTAGGCTTGGCACAAACCCAAACACCCTTGCCCCACCTCAAGGCCCCGCCCCTACCCTGCCCCTTCTCCAAGGCCCTGTCCCCCACTCACTCCATTCCCCATCCCTATGTCGCTTGCTCTCCCCCACCCTCACTCACTTTCACCCAGCTGGGGCAGGTGGTTGGAGTGTGGGGGGTGAGGACTCTGGGAGGCAGTTTGGGTGCAGGAGGGGACTCAGGGCTGGGATAGGGGGTTGGGGTATGGGAGGAGGTGCGGGCTCTAGGGTGAGGCCAGGGATGAGGGGTTTGGGGTGCAGGAGGGGGCTCAGGGCTGGGGCAGAGGGTTGGGGTACAGGCTCCAGGAAGGGTTTGGGGTACGGGAGGAGTTTGGGGTGCAGAAGGGGGCTCAGGACTAGGGCAGGTGGTTGGGGTGTGAGAGGGGGTTTGGAGTGTGGGCTCCAGTCTGGCAGCGCTTACCTTGGGCGGCTCCCAGAAGCGACCAGCATGTCCAGCTCCTAGGCTCTGCGCACTGCCCCTGCTTGCAGTCACCGCCCCCGCAGCTCCCATTGACCATGGGTCCTAGCCAATGGGAGCTGCAGAGTCGTCGCTCGGGGTGAAGCCAGCATGCAGAGACCCCCCTGGCATCTTTTGAGCCTAGGAGCCAGAGGGACGTGCCAGTCACTTCCAGGAGCCATGTGGAGCCGTGGCAGGTAGGGAGCCTGCCTTAGCCCCACTGCACCGCCGACTTGACTTTTAGCAGCCTGTTAAAATCTCCTGGATTGATTTCAGTAGCCACTGGGATATCGATTCTGAGAGATTCCAAGCCAATCCAGGAGGCTTGGCAACCCTACTCAGCAGTGGTGCCAGCCACAGAGGGCTAACAGGCCTATTAACATCCCTGTCTACACAAGGCAATAAGCTGCCAACTTCAAAATATGCAGTTGGGGGTGACAGAGTGAGAGGGATGTTGGAAATGAAAAACATGGCCGGCCCTGTGCTGTGCCAGATTGCACTCCAGGCCCTCACTCCCTGGCCAGGCTTGGTGCCTTAGGGAATAGTGTTCTGCTCTGCTAGGTCAGAGACCTGGTTTTCATTCCAGGACCCAGGCTCGTCTGGCCAACCTCCCTAGAGGTGGCTATTTATATTAGGGGAGCGCCTAGGAACCCCAACCAAAGAACAGGTTCCCTCTGTGCTAGGTGCTGTATAGACATAGAAAAAAAAGATAACAGTCCCCGCCCCAGAGAGTTCATGTCTCTCCCAATCTGCATGTCAAGCAGGGCACAACAGGTGGATGAAAGATGAATGGGATGGAGGGCGATGAGGTTACAATAAAATAGAACTCAACAGGTCTCAGATTAATGCTCTGCTTTGCCAGGCTAGAGACCTGGCTTCCATTCACTCCCCTGGATGGCTTTATGGCTGGAGAGGGGTCTCTCACCTCTAATCTAATGGTTTATCAGTTTTCATTACACCACTCTCTGTCCTTAATCCCTTCTCCCTCCCACCCATCACTGGCTTCTCCCCTGCCAGCGGGGCACAGTGTGTTCCTGTACCATGGCATTGCCCTCTGTTCTCCCCTGAGAGGGGAGCAGCTCCAGGGCATTTCCAGCTCTCCAGGGACTGATCCCAGCACCCTGCCTGCTGGTGCAATTTCTAGGCTGGCTCTGACAGGTTCTGCTCATTCCAGAGGTTTCAGACAGGCTGACAAAGGCTGCAGGGGATAACTTGATTCCATTTAGATTTTTGCACTGTGCTTATCACCTGAGCACCTTCCAGTAGCACATTAAGTAACATGACTAACATCTGTCACATGTTTCTTCTCTTATCCTTTCCCCACAGGAAGAAGCATGTGCAATGGAGTGTTTTGTTTTAGTAGGACTTTAGGGCTTGTTTGTTGTTGTTTTATAAAATATATGTGTTGCTCTGTATATATATTAGAGAAGGCTGGTCGAAGAAGTATGCCTTGCACTTAGAATGGAGGGCGAGGGAGGTTTGTGATGGTCTGGTGGACTGCTAACAGTCTTCAAATATGTTAAGGGCTGTTATAAAGATGAGGGTGGCCAGTTGTTCTTCCTTACTCACTGAGGACGGCAGGACAACAAGCAAATCAGAAGCAAGAGAGATTTAGGTTAGATATTAGGACAAAAAACTTTCTAACTATAAGGGTAGTTAAGTTCTGGAACAGGCTTCCAAGGGAGGTTGTGGAATGCCACTCATTGGAGGTTTTTAAGAACAGGTTAGACAAACACCCATTAGGCATGGCCTAAGTATACTTAATCCCGCCTCAACATGGCAGAATGGATGAGATGACCTCTCAAGGTTCCTTCCAGCCCTACATTTCTATGATTCTATTGTCCTTAGTTCTTGGGGGAGTTCATTCCACAGACCAGCCCCCCAATAAAGTTCTGTCTCCTGCCCAGATGAGAAGACCTTTATTATAGAGAGTTACATTGTACCAAAGGAGCAGAGCTGTCAACCACAGTCTTCATCTCAGAACTTTATGTGATCTTTTTAGACATGCTAGACCCAGGCCATGAAGTGCCTCCAAGATAAGGACCAAGATCTTGAATTTGATCTGAAATTCCATGGGAGAGTAGAGGACAGGTTTTCTCATGTTGGCTTGTCCTGCTGAGGAGACATGCTGCAGTGTTCTGTACTAGTTGGAGTTTCCTAGGTGCTGAAGACTTCATTCCCAGGTATATCGCATTGCTGTAGTCCACCTGAGAAGTAAAGGTGTGAATAACTGAGGCCAGGTCATCATCTACCAGGATGGGACAGAGTCTCCTCGCCAACTGAGAGATTAGAAAGCATTACTTGCAGATGCTATGTGAGAACTAAGTGTTTCAGCGAGGAATCTAAGAACATTCCTAAACTTTTGAACAAACTGACCAATTGTGGGTGTGTGCGTTCAAAGGAGACTGTGTAGGAGCTGGATTTTATAATGTACTATGAGAATTAATGTATGATTTGATTTCATCCTGTCAGCCACCCTTTTTGAATAGCAGAAAGGAATGACAGACCAGAACAATCCTTATGACTGATTATGGTCACCCTTTTGTTTTAGGATAAATTATAATGTCTACTATGGTTTCCTATATGAATTACAATATAGGCACTCTAGTTAAATATACATTTCTTTGTCTTAAGGTTTTAGTAAGTAAGAGACAGGATTCTCTATTGTGTCTATATTAAGTAGATTAGAGGAACATTGAAGGCCTGGGTCTCAATGTAAATTGTCTTGGTTATTGATTGTAAAACTTAGCAAGGTTTAATTTGCAATGCCTTTTTGCTCGATATAAAATACTACTGTTTGTATTCTCAATCTGTTTGCGTGAGTGAGGAATGTATGCATCAGGAAAGGTAAGGTGTGAAGGCCATTGTTATAGCCAGAGTCAAGGAAGGAGTGAAGAGACTTAAAGGACATCAAAGAATCATCAACGCGCATCCATAATGAAGGGCAGATTGACGGCCCTGAGGTAAAGGCTGGCACCCCAAGGACAATTGATTAAATCGGAAAGGAGGTGTATTGGAATGTTTATACCAATTAAGAAGTAACCAGTCACAAACTGATACAGCAAAATCCATAGGCTTCAATAGAGGAAAAAAAACCTATAAGAACAGGGTGCTTCATCTTACCACACTGCAGGAGCATTGGATCACGACCGATAGAGCCCTGCTCCCCTCTGCGACCAATCTGGCTGGCCACTAGATTGATCCAGACTCTGGACTGGTAACTATAAACATCACTGCAGGGGTGTGTGTGTGTGTGTGTGTGTGTGTGTGTGTGTGTGTGTAAACATATGCTAACTGTGCTTTGTATGAGCATAACAACTGCACCATGGCTGCAAACTCTTCAAAGTGCTTTGCTCTGTCCACTGGCATCACCTCTGCCCTTCTCAGGTTCAGCTTTAACCAGCTGTTTTCCATCCATGGGCTGATCTTGTCCAAACATTGGGACATTTTGGTGCTAGTGGTGTGATCACATGTGGTGAAGGACAGGTAGAGCTGTGGATCTTCTGCATACAGCTGGTACTTGAGTCCATGTCGTCTGGCTATTTCTCCCAGTGATTGTATGTAGATGTTAAAAAGGACCGGAGAGAGAATTAATCCTTGTGGGGCTCCAATTATGAGGAGGTCTAGTGGTGGAGGTGCAGTTTCCCAACACTGCTTGTTGGGTGCATCCTTCCAGGAAGGATTCAAACCATTTTAAACACATTACTTGGACTCCTGCCATCTCTCTCAGATGATACAGCAATATCTCATGGTCAACAGAGTCGAATGCTGCAGGGATTCAAGAGGATGAGAATGGAGATCTGCCCTCTATCCACTGATAGCAGATTATCCATCATTGTCACTAAAGGAGTTTCAGTTTCATGTGCTTGCCTGAATCCAAATTGTGCTAGGTCTAGAAAGTTAGCTTCAATTAGATGAGCTTGTAGTTGGCCTAGAGCTAGTTCCTCTATGAGTGAGGAGTGGAAGGTTTGTTGGCTAGAACCCATGTATCCAGGCTGGGTTTCTGCAATGCTGGTTGAACTACTGCATATTTGAAAGAGGAAGGGAAGATTCCATTTCTGAATGATGCATTGTCTATTTTGGTAATGAGTGGACCCTGTTGTTCATGATTCTCTTTCACTAACCAGGATGGGCATGGGTCAGATTCCAAAGTCTTGGGTCGAGATTCCTTTAGGGTATCCAGAACTTCTTGATGTGTCAATGTACTGAACTTTGGGAATGGAGATTGGCTGTTGGGTGATGAGTACAGAAGTAACTGATCCAGGCTATTTAAGAAGACTTCCAGAAGGCGCATCAGTCTCACTCCTCTTCAGGGGATGGGAAGCTATGGGCTTTAACATTAACAGAAGAAGTAACCCGGTATGTGAACAGAAGCAGGTGCTATGCTGGGGCACTGCCCCAAACCAAACCAAGTGGGCTGCCCCATTCCCTCCCTGATACAGAGACCCATAAACACAATCTGGTCCTCTCGGCATCATCCCTCCCACACATTTACATTCACCTCCTTACCAATGATGACAAGGATGAAGAGCACCGTTGCCACGGCTGCAGTAATGAAGAACATGATGCTGATGTGGTAGGCCAGCTGTTCTGTGTCCTCCAAGTTGGGTACCAGAACGGGAGGGAGAACAAAGCCCACTGCAATTCCAAGCTGAGCAGAGAGATCAGGAGAGAGAGAGAATTAGATGGAGAGTGAGGGGGATCTCCTCCCCGATCCCCAGGCTAGGACCACCATCAAGGGACTCAGCTCCAAGATGTGACCTGGGTTTGCATGGTCAGAGGCTTGCCAGGGCCAGTCCAAGTTTGTCTTCAAACCAAAAATCCTCTACTCAGTCATCCAACAATCAAAATAAAATAGAAACTAACTACTATTTGAGCAGAATCCACAACAAATAACAAGTGTGAAAGTGTACCCTACTGGCTCCACAGCTGTAGCAGTGACACTAACCAACCCCAGCTGCCTTGCTAACTCTGTCAACTTCTCCACTGGCTCACATCAGTCTAAGAAGTTTAAGTCCAAGAGGAAAGTGAGCAACAAAAGCCACACAAAGGGTTTGAAATCCTTAAGACCGGTAAGATCCTAAATCCAAAAATGTATTTGCTGAGGCTCAGCACCTGTTTCCATTCGGAGATGTCCTACTTTGAAAGGCTGCGAGTAGAGGCATCTGCTTCTTTGGCCTGGCTACACTCAGTGTCCAACAAGCACAGCACCTGTGACCCTGGAGAGGGGGAGGGATAGCTCTGTGGTTTGATCATTAGCCTGCTAAACCCAGGGTTGTGAGTTCAATCCTTGAGGGGCTACTTAGGGATCTGGGGCAAAATCAGTACTTGGTCCTGCTAGTGAAGGCAGGGGACTGGACTAGATGACCCTTCGGGGTCCCTTCCAGCTCTATGAGATATATATGGAGATATACTTTTTTTTTTTATTGGCGGCATTGACATCACCATGAAAATTGTATGCAGCCCCATGGCATACACTGGCTCATAAGTTGCCAATTTGTCAGTCTCAGAGGGAGAGGGTGGCATTTCCTTTTTCACCTTGTGACAATTTGGGGAAACGGACGATGCACAATTTACAAATTCTGTTCCAGGCTGGTAACTAGGGTGACCAGATGTCCCAAATTTACAGGGACAGTCCCGATTTTGGGGTCTTTTTCTTATATAGGCTCCTATTACCCTCCACCCCCGTCCTAATTTTTCACACTTGCTCTCTGGTCACCCTACTGGTAATTAAGCAACAGATCACCTGGTAGGAGACTGATCACCAGGGGGTTGGGGATGGGTAGGGACACAGACTGGGGGCTGCTCTTGGGCACCCCGCCTAGATTAGGTCCAGGACTCCCCATAGCAGCTTGGGCTCCCTGGGCAGCTCTTAGCACTGTCCAGCTCCAGCTTCTGGCCTGGCCGGGGGTGGGGTCTCTGGGGGAAGAGGAGGAGCAGGGGATCCAGTGCTCCTGCATGTGTCTCGGTTTTGCTTTTTGAAAAGATGGTAACTCTAGGTGAGATCCCATTTCTGTGAATGGGTAACAGACAGGCTGTGTCCAGGAAGTGTGCCAGAGAGGCCAAGGAAAGACACAGTGCTGGAGCCTACTTAGACCAAGGGAGGCTTAAAAGCACATGGGCCCAGTGTGTTGGGATCCAAACACAGCAGCCTGATAGGTCCAGAAAGGGGAGCTTGACTAGGGCTATGACACATCCAATAGCGACCCCTTCTGGAAAGGGCTGAGACACTCTTACCTTACAGCAGATCAGGCTTACACCAGTAGACCAAGTACTCACAAGTATCTGGGACTAATAGTGACACCAGCCTAAAATGCCCTCCTCAAAGAGCAGAGAGAGCTCTGCTGTTTTGATCCAAATGCCTGAGCCCTTGTCTAATAAAGGGGGAGTCAAAATGCACTCAACATGTTCGTGGCTGCCTACAAAAGCTGCTCTTTTGTCCACATTTCATTGCGTGCAGCTATGTTGCAACCAAGGCTCAGCTCCCAACAAGAATATTTACTTTACCCACTCCTCCAGCTTTGTGTGCCAGTGCTCTTCACCCCTTCATCTCCCCCACCATCATAAAAGAGTGCCTGGGGACAGCCCAACTCTTGCCAGTTCCCAGAGAGAGGTTATTTACACACACTTCCCTGTATGGCGCAGAAGTGGTTACTCACTTCAATGTTGCACTAAGTTCCTCCGTTATCTCGTTTTCAAGCTAAAAAATTGTCCAGGAAGTGACAGGCTCAACCAAGCACACACAAGGCTTTCTAGGAGCTGCAGAAAGATAGCTGCAAAGCAGCACCTTAAGCAATTGTCTCACTTGCCTGACACATTTCCAAATCTCTTCTGAAGCCTGAAGCATTTGAATGTGACTTAGCAGCATCAAATTAACCAGAATGGTAGAAGCAATGAAAATTGTGCCACCTTCTTCCTACTCAACCCCAGTTATTCATGCTTCACCATCACCAACAGAGCATCCACAAACCCATCCTCACAGTGGGAGAGGAAGTAGAAGCTATGAAAAATATGGAAACGAGGGGGCATTCAAGCTAGGGCAACTTCCTTGTTATAGAGAGATGCATTTATCATCATCATCAGATAGTCCCTTGTCCCAGTGAAGGGAACCTTATGAAGTGTTGACCTTCCCCACCCCGATCACAGAAAGATAATCACAACAAACCTATTAGTTTTGCTGTAAAGTTTTAGCTTCCACTGTAACAACAGTGAGCATTTCTATAGACCTCAATATCTTATCAGTCCTCCATTGAGAGGGTCAGCTAGTATCAGTATCCCCATTTTACAGGCAATGAAGGAGATGCACAGAGAGGGAAGGGAAAGGGACTTGGAAGACAGAGTGGACAATTGTGTGATCTTGGACAACAAATAAAACTCCCCAGTAATTCATGCTAATCAGACTTTGAAGGTTCACCATCAAGGTTTCACACTCCTTTAATGATTATCAGTGTGTTTGGGGATATGTTTTCTTTAAACAGTGTGTCGGCAGCATCAAGGTTTCCAAATAAACGTCTGATCTGCCATCACTTGCAGTTGGGAAAGGAAAGGTCTCTGCCCTTTATACACCAAACCATTTATCTGCACTCTCCCTCCTCCATGCAACAATGAAGAGACCTGGGTCAGGGAAGAATGCTCTGTCCTTCAGACATTATCTCACTTCAGTGCTGGAGCCAGAAACACATTTAACTTACAAATTATTAACCCTCACAATCTCTGACCAAGCTCCTCATGTGTCAGTCACTGACCTGGAATTTATCTTTATTATGGGGCACTGCGGTAAACCAGGGTCGGGACTCCCAACAGGCATCACTTTGGGGTTCACTTTTACTTCAGAGATGCCAATGAAGGTAAACCAGTGGGAATGACTAATAAAAAGGGACCAATTCTGCCATTCTGTTGCATTAGGCAGGATTAAAACAATACACACACAAGGGGCACAAATGTCATGTTTCAGAGCACAACTCAACCACTAAAAAGGAGTTAGGAAGAAACTTCTATGAGTAAGTTGTGTCCATCAGTGGGATTTCTTGAACCTGAAACATCTGGTATTACCACTATCAGAGACAGGACACTGCACTAGATGGACTCCTGGTCCTATCTGGAGTGGCAATTCCTACCTTCCCACATTTAGTCAAAAACAAATCACTGTGACACTAAGCACTCTTGTATTCACACCCTACATAGTACTGTAATAATCATTGCACAAAATATGCTTTGTGAGGTATCATTTGAAAACTAATAACTCACTGATCATTAATATTCTTGTGTGATGTATGTATGCAATAGCTATTAAGAGTTATGAATATATGCTGGAATTATAACAAAAGTGTGTATTTACCTCAGTTCACATATAAGCAGTAAACAGATCCATCAAGCTAACAAGGTGTGGAGGCAAGCCTCACACTAAGAAGTGGGGGAGAGGACAGCATGGTGTCTACACCCAGCAGGAGAGAGAAGCCTGGCCTGGGTTTTACTTGTCAGAAGAATCCATTCAAAGGTTTACAGATCTAGAAATACAGGGTGCTGAACCTTAAGTGATAAGCAACTGAATTAACTTATTGATTCAATAAAAGATATTACCTCACTCACCTGGTCTCTTGAAGCAAAGTCATTGAACTTTGAGAGATATAAGCAAGGATAGAAAGCCATTTTAGGCATCCATCACTAGACAGACACAAGGGGCTAGAGTTCTTGCAAACCAAAAAAGATGGGTTCTTTAACCAAGTGGTGGTTGAAGTCTCTGAAACTGAATACAGGTGAGAAACCTGTTTAGGCAAAGATCTTTCATCTAAGACAAGGTAAGCCAGCATCTTTACTTTTGTGGAAGGTCATGACTGAGAGAAGGTCAGCCATTGCTGACTAAGAATGATGACTGGTGCAGAATTCCCCCAGGAGTAATTTATTAAGCCAAGAGGTCCATGGAATTCAATCCATCCCCAGAGAAGAATGGGAGATCTAGTGACCCCTTCAGCAGTTGCAGTGACAGGGCTGAGAGAAGAGGGGAAGGACAGGACCTGGTCTGGAAAGATGGGCAGCTCCCATGCTTTTGTTTTTAAGTGTGTCAATTCCTGGTTCTCCTGGCAGCCATGTAGTCACCTGTTGATGTGTCTATGCTGGCAGTCCCTCCTGTCTGACTGGAAATGTTTTAGCTTTAAAAAAAAAAAAAAAATGACACTTGTATCTTTTCACACGAGTTTATTTGAAACAAAGGAAAACCTGGAGCTTTTTGAAGCAGCCAGTAATTGGTGTTTAACCGCCAGCTGAGGCATGAGGACACCACAGGGGCTGGGCTATAACTAAGTTTAGGAGCATTGCTTTCCCCCCTCTTCTGTGAATGGGCAGAGCTGGGTTGGCTGTAGCTTATCTTCCTCTACCAGAAATACAAGTGAGAATAAAGTGGTGATGAGAGAATGATGCAGCTTTAGCCCCTTATCTTTTTTTTCCTTCCCTCGAATCTGAGATAAAACAAAGGAGCTGTCTCTAGGAGGGGGCTCGCAGATACTGTCTGGGAAGGGGTGGGGGCCCAAAGAGAACTTGCCTGCCCCTGTGAAGGGACTTGTAGGACTAGGCGCTAGGTTGAGGAGGGGCAGGAGCGTGGTGCAGAGACAGTGTCATTACACTAGAATTTTTCTGAATCTCATGAAATATTGTAGCTATGTGGCATGTTATTGTGCTGAGGGGGCAGGTTGGAGTCTATGAAGCTAGAGTCGTTAGCCATAAAAAGCACAAAATATACTGATTGTAGGGATTGATAGGTCTCTCCACAATGGCCTGTTCTCCATGAAATCAGTGAGATTTGGTGTAACTGCCTCGCTTGCTCAGTCAGGGATGCCCTACGGTGATTTCAGTTAATGAAGAGAAAACTGAGATTGTAATTTGGTAAAGATGAGAGCATAAAGAACATATTCAAATACCTGAACATCAGGCACTTAACTTCCAGTAAGCGTTTCTTCTGCTACCCTTGTATCTGAAACATAGGATGTGGATGTCACAGTATGGGGGTTCAAATCCAGACCACCAAGGGTCACCACTTGCCCTATAACTGTGGGAGCCTTGGTTTGCTTCTGGAGCTCCCACCCTGGGCCATTCACAGCTAGCCTCCAAGCATGCAGGTCACACCCTGAATTTCTGTATGCTAGAAAGCTCTGGTTCAGTAGGTCTGACCCCAGCAGCCTGTGTACAGCCCCACAGTGGCTTACACCTGCCTTGTTTATTACTTCCAGGGTGACCCCACACACTCCCAGTCCCAAATTTTCCTCAAATCGTGTCTCCTGAAGTGTCAAGCCCTCTTGTGAAGAGCTCAGAGAAATAATAAGGTTTGTTTCTCCTGTAAAGAGACAAAACCACATCACAGATTATAAATTTACCTGGGGGTAAATACACTGTTCCCTTCAAACACAGCACTGAGTTGGTTTATGGTAAAAATTAAATAAATTTATTAACAAAATATACATAGGATTAAGTGAGTTCCGGCATAAGAAATGACGAGAGAAAGAGTTACAACAAAACAAAATATGCTGCTAAAAGTCTAAAACATAATCTAGCCAGATACAGGCTTTGTTCAAGACGCTTTCTCTCACCAGAAGCATTATTATTCCCATTTTACAGATTTAACCCCTGTATTAGCAAAGGGCCCAGTTTATGAGTAAGGGCAAATATATATTACAAGTTAGCAAGCATGTTCCATTTGCAGTGTCTCACCGGGAAGGATGGTTCCATGACTAAAGTACAGAACAAGAGTCAGGAAATCTATGTTATTCCTGGCTCTGCCACAGGCTTCCTGCAAGATCTTGGACAAGACTCTTTGCCTCTGTGCCTCAGTTTCTCTTCCTGCAAAAATAAGGATGATGGGACTGATCTACCTGACAGGGTGTGGTGCTGAGATTGTTTGCAAAGCATTGGGAGAAGCCTTCTCTGGAAGGCATTGGGATCCTCACCTCTCCCCACAAGGAGGTGCATATAGATACTCAGCTCCCCACCATACTTCCCACTGGTGTCTTCTCAGAGCACCATTAAATTATCTCCAAACATAAACAAGATGTTTCTCCCAACACCCCAGATACTCAAACTTGCTCACTTAAGGGCACTATAAACCTGGGGAGAGAGCTAGAAGGAAAGAAAATAAAATCCATGCAATCCCCCTCTGAAATAGTGAGATGATGTGGCAAGAAGAGTGTTATGTCGTGTGCTTAACCTCTCAAGCCTAGCATGCAGTGGGTTAATGGGTTCTCAATCTGGTTCCCAGTGGACACCAATTAGCCAACCTTATTGGCAGTCTCATTAGAAAGACCAAGGACTGAATGGATTGTGGAGAATGAATGTCCCTCTCCTCCTCACCCCATCCATCCCTCCTCATCAGGGTTAAGGGACACATTGGCAAGGCAGGGGAGGGGAGGGGAAAGCTGGCAGACCAACAAATGCTGTCCTCATTATGGGGACAGAGAACTTTAGAGTGTAGGGTTCACAGTGCTGCCCCTTTCACCAGCACAAAATTCATATGAATGCTTTGAACTTTACATAGGCAGTGAGAGCTCAGAGCCAAATATGTCCTGCACAATGGGAACTAGCCTCTGGCCTGAGAGACAGGGTAAGGTGCCCAGTGACTGATACCCCAGCACACAGGGCCTGCTCCAGCCACCCCAAGCAAGGAATGTAGAACTCCAACCCCACCATTAAGGCAGGTTTCCCCAAGATGGCTCCCTGCATCAGGAGCTCCAGCATCACTAGAAGTAGCACTATGACTCAGTTTGTTCAGCCTTCAAGCAGGTACCAGAGCCCTGATTACACAGGTGTCAGATATGGGTTATTTCTCCAGCTATTGCCCTCACATAGAGAGCTGAGCATTGCCACTCCCTCAGTGCCCTCCCTAAATCCTCTCCTTACACCACAGTTGCCACCATTCAGCAAACATTGCTCTGTTGTTTTACTGTTTTAAATGTCTGTTGCTCTGAATGGGAATTTCTAAGCCAGCTACAGATACAGGCTCTGGTCTCCATAACACCAGCCAGGCAGCAATCCTGCCACCTCTCTGCTCCCAGGTGAGGGATTAAAGACATGGCCTGATTCCCACCCAGCTTTCCCCAGGGGCTGGAAATACATCAGCCACTAACACACACATTCTTTTCTGGGGGTGCTGGAACAATGGCTGCTGGGGGTACAGCATCCCCCCCAGCTTGAAATAGTAATAGCAACCAAATGCATGGCTTCCCTCATATACAGGGTTTACAGTTTGGTTCAATGGCTTTCAGCACCCCCACTATACTAATTGTTCCAGTGTCTTGCCCTCATCCCCTGCCTTTGGGTTGGCCACTGACAAAGAGACTTGCTAGGCCCTCCCACTCCTCCCATCCCACTCACTGGCAGAAGGGCTGCCTATTGCCTTATAACTACAGGGGGCACCAGCAGGCTTCTCTTGGTGGGTTGTTAAACTCCATTCATTTTTAAACCATTGAGTTGGATAGAGCCAATGCCTTATACCAAGATAACATTGTATGTTAGCCCAGCATTTCAGTCAACCGAGCACAATAGTGCCTCAAACTGAAGTCTTTCAGAAGTCAAACAAAGCTGCACTCTGTCCACTCTCTGGGGAGAAGTGCCTGTCACTATCCTACAGGCAGACTAGTAACTTCCAGCAGGTACCATGAAATTTCAGGCAGAGCCTCTGCACTGGAACAGACAGAGCAGCACAACAAGGAGCATACATGCAACTGCTGGGAACAGGTTGCAGACAACACCAGATCTGAGCCATTTATCCAGCAATAAGAGTAGTTGAAGGCCTCACATTTAACCCAGAATGCTAACATTTTCCCCAAGGAACTTATAGATAAGAGTAGCAACTGCTGGGGGGGGAAAACCCAGATTATCCCAGTTTTGGAGGGGGGCCAGGGGAATGTTCAAATGCATTTAAAAATCAATCAGATCCCATAAAAATGAGATAATCATGATTTTTTAAAATGAACATATTTTGGGTCTTTATTTGCCTTCTGGATTACCAGCTCTTAAGTGGTCACATTTTCAAGCTTTTCTCCACAGCCAAGCAGTTTAGAAACTTAGTTTCATTTTAGAGGGGGAAAAGGTGAGATTCTCATACTCCCTTGGCTTCAGAAGCTGGGGATTAAAGAAAATTACCAACTGGCACAGGATTCTTAATAAAATATGGAGAACTGGCAAGACATTAAAGAATCCACCAAGTTTCAAGTCTGAATACTGTAACTGTTAGTTATCAGGAGACAGATAACTATAATTTCTCAGACCTGTGGAGCACAAGCTGGCCAAATAACAGAGTCCTGCTCCAAACAGCTTACAGTCTAAAGGCACAACGGAGTACCTCATCCAGGGGCATCTGGTCTGTTCAATTATGGGCTGAGGGTACAACCCTTTTACAATCCGAATGAAATGTAGCTCTATACCAGCCCATATAAGCCAGCGTAAAATACAGTGTTTCATCATTACCAGTTACATTTTACAACAGGGAAAATGTAGTTTCATTGATCTGGGAATCCACCTCCCTCTTGCCCCTCCCCCCCCCAGGGGACACATGTGACCCATTCTGGGAAGCATTGATCTAGGATCACAAAAGGCTGATTTAGTGAGAGAGGAGCCCCTGCATGTGGAGTATGTGGCTCAGGACTACATTTCAATACCCAGACACTTGCTGGAGTCAACAGCAGTCAAACCCTTACAAACAGAGTTCTGCAGCTCCCTAAAGTAACAGATGGAAAAGGGCAGGGCTCCTGGAGCACCACATGTAGGTTGGGCTATGTGAAGGTGGATATAATGCAAATACATTATAGGAACTGCATGGTTAGAGGAAACATGATCACATGCAAGACAGCCCAGCAGCCTCCCAACCCCCACAAAGTCTGACCTATATGCAGGACAGAAATAACAGAAGGTTACAATTGTTGCTAAATTCTGAAGTGGGCCAACCAGGTTGTAACACAGTTCAGCCCAGTGCCCTGCTAAGACACTTTGCTTTAGCCCTGGTAGAGATGGAAGCGAAAACAGTTTCTCAGCCTGGTTGTGACCTGTTTCAACCACATGCAAGTTCCACCACCACTGCTAAGCTCTATTGTTTTGGCTGCGTAGACAGGCTGTGCTTGGATTGCCTGAAGTAAGAGTACTACCCAACCTTTGCTCAGGCGAACGTGTTGCCTAGTGGAGCGGAAAATAGAATGTATTTGGGCAACCGATCCTTTCACCACCACCATCTCCCAAATTACAACCACCACAGAGGAGAGGAAAGAGCCATTTCACTGCCATTGTGACAAAACCGAGAGGAGCTAACTCTCAGGAGTCTCCTGAGAAAGGGTTCAGTCCTGAAGGCGAAAGCAGAAGCGGTTGAGGAATGCTGCCGAGCCACATATGGACAGTTCCACAGGCTGGGAGTCAGCACTATGTTCTAAGCAAATCACACCTACCGTCAGTTCCTAGGATCCCCAGCTCAAGCACACAACACACAATAGCTACAGCTTCTTCACAAATGCAAATCCAGATCATGGCCTGCACATTGCTGGGGAGAAAAGCAGGATTAAAGATGTAAGCAGAGTCAGGATGAGCTCTACCCTGACATCTGGTGGTGAATTATGGCGAATGTGGAAAAGAACTCCAGGGGCTGATCTTGTTTGCATAGGCACACCCACCCGCCTGGCATGAAACAACAGCAACTCAAAGTGGTTACTTTGGCTGGTGTGGGATCCCCAGTTTCTCTGTTATTGGGGCAGGAAGAATAAAGTTTTGTTACCCTGATTCTGTGAATCAAGGCCAGTGGAACTGTGTATGACAGAAGGACTGAGTGAGTCATTCACCATTACCTAAGTAGCATGTGCTTGTCAAGGGGCATGGGTTACAAAACCCAGTGAATGGAGAGAGGATAGGGACAGGTATTTGTATCTGATGGGATGAGCCCCTCTCTGAGGGGTTGAAACACCAATTGCACTACCTCCTCTCTCTACTGTTTAATATCAGAGCTAACTTTGATTCCATTAGAAGTCTAGTTACAGACTGCTGAACTGAATTCACTTTGGGCCAGTGGTGCACTAGCACTGGGGCTCCCCTACTATGAGCTGAAATCACAAAAGAGCTGAGATGACTGAGGTGGTGTTAACTAGTGGGGGAGCCTGAAGCTATAATGCTAAGCGGCTGGCAGAGCAGCTAGCAGAGTGGAGCCTTGTGGGACGGTTGGAGTGGTGCTGAGCGACTCACAGGTCGGTGAGTGGAGCGGCTGGAGGAGCAGCTAGCAGAGCAGAGCCTTGTGGGAGTGGCCCAAGGGACGGCCGGAGCGGAGCGGCGCGGCTCACAGGTCGGTGAGCGGAGCGGCGCGGCACGGCTCACAGGTCGGTGAGCGGAGCGGAGCGGAGCGGCACGGCTCACAGGTCGGTGAGCGGGGCGGAGCGGCACGGCTGCCAGAGCAGTTCGTGGGACGGCAGGAGTGGGACTGCGGGTGGAGTGGAGCAGTTCGTGGTGAAGGCTGCGGTGGAACCCCACGGAGAAGCAGCCGGTTGGCCTCGGATCACGTAAGGTGCCCCTTAACACCCTGCTCACACACACCCCCTTTTGAACTCTGGGGCTGCACTGATCAGGGACAGAGACTTTGGGGGGTTGTCGGACTTTTGGGACTTTGGTGATTCTTGGGTCGCTGGTTTCAAGAACCAACGGGAGAGGACACGGCCCAATTTGCTGGGGTGGGTCTTCGCTCATGGTTTGGTCTATGAACTCTAGTTGTGGTGTTTTTCCAATTTAATGCTGATGTCGTTTACCTCATGTTATTAAACATTTTCTGTTACACTCAGACTCCGTGCTTGCGAGAGGGGAAGTATTGCCTCTTAGAGGCACCCAGGGGGTGGTATGTAATTGTCCCAGGTCACTGGGTGGGGGCTCGAGCCGGTTTTGCACTGTGTTATTGAAGCGGAACCCCTAGATACAGAACCCGGCCCTTGTTGCTGCCAACTTAGATGGGCAGAAGGGTTACAAAAGCAAAAAGCAAAACAGCACTTGACTGTATCCGGGGAGCAGGAGGGGAGGAAGAGGTTGTTTGGTTAGATACTGGACTGTGACTCAGAGCTGGGTTCTGTTCCCAGATCTACCCTAGATTCACTTCATGATCTTGGGCAAATCTCTCTGTGTCTCAGTCCCTCCATTTCTAAAATGGGGACAATGGTATTTAACTAGCACTTCAGGGTGTTGGTAAGATACATGTTTGAAAGATTCTGATATTTTGGAGGGATGCGGGTGCCACAGACCAAAGAAATAGATATAGATTAGATAGATAGGCATCACCTGGTTAAAAAGGGGCACCAAGCCCCACTCCCTAAAAGACACCAAAGATAATCATGCCCCAAGATGGGCTGTTAGCTTGCAAACGCCTCTTGCCAAAGAAAGTTTCTTGAGCAAGGTTGGTTGAGAGCTACTCCCAGACGAATGTTTTCCTATTGTAGGGAGATTAGTCCAGAGCAGAGAAACTGGCATCCCAGAATGCTCTGCAGCTTCCTTCATGCCTTGTCTGGGACTCATTCCAAGCAGGCATAGTGCTGCTCTACTCTTCTGCACCTTCATTAAGGCACATATCCAGACAGTCACCTCCCAGATCTCTCTGTGTGTTTCCAGTGCACGTATCACCACAGCAGCAAAAGGCCATGGACTCTCAAGCTTGGCAAATTTACCACAAATGAGCCAGACAAATTCCAGTTAAATCCCTCTGAATTAACAGAAAGCTGTAAGATGGTGCAACAAATGGTCCCTATAGTTAAATCATCCAAAACACTCAGTAAGCACAGATGGAAAAGGTCTGGTGGCCTCTCTAGGGTTTCAGAGTTTACAGGCCAACTGAATGCTGCATCCTAGAGCAGAAAAACATCTCTGGCTTTGCCAAGTTTCATTGACTCACTCCATAGAAAGATTCACCTGCATTACAAACTTCAGTTCCAGTAGCTGAATCATTTCAAGTAGAGAAAGGAGTCCCAGCTGCCTGCTGGGATCCCAGAGTTTGACAATAGGCTTGAGATTTGAATAGGAGTGTGGAGCACTTGCCAGATCCAAGCATAGTAAGTACATGCAGGCCAGGTGCAAGATGCATCCAAAAGTTCTTCTGGTACAACTCGGTCCATGTCTGTTATTCTAGATCTGGGCCCTTATACTCCTCTGCCAACACAACTCATCTCTGTCCCATGGCACTCCCCTGCTAGACTTCTCACAGAGTGACCAATAATCATCTACATTGTGTGGTGGTTTAGGAGGAGGAAAAACAGAAACAAAATTGAACCAATTTCCTTTCATTTTTATGAACCAAGACAGCACTTGAACTCAGGCCCCATGAGATGAAAAGCTAGGGCTCACGGGTCTTGTGTATTTCCACCATCACTGGAAAAGAAACTTCAAGCCTTATATCTCAATAGCCAGAGCTGTCCTGGGAACAGAATAAACTCCCTGGCTCCTGCTCCATCACACTTCTGCTTCTTGTGACCTTGTTGACATCATAGAAGAAAGCGCCTTGCTCTGTGCCAGTCACTCTGGGCCTCCCAGTTCCACTCCTGCTGTATTTGCCTTTGACCCAACTGAGTCAGGGATGCACCTTCCCTTCTCCCAGTTTATAACAGCAGCAACATCACACAGCAACATCCCAGCATGAGAGCAGAGCCAGCGAATGGGGATGTGGGGAGGGGGCAAGAAGGGGGTTCGTAGATCTGAGAGCAGTTTTTGGCTAGGCAGTGGGTGCTGAGAGGGTCAGCTCACTCTTTGGGGAAGGAATGAGGAATGCATCACTTTCAAGGACTCACTACAACTACACAGGGAGCAAACAGTACTAATGTCTAAGAGGCTTGGGGCAGCCCCTCCACTCCCCAAAAGAAATACTGCAGCCATTCAGAGAGCTCCTCCGCAGACCAGAAAGTCAGCTGCTCTGAGCCTACGCTGTGGCTCTGTCTGAGGTTGGTGTGTGACTGGGAGTAGGAAGTCAGATCAAATACAAAGGAAGGTTCATCTCAGGCTCCAATGCCTAGACTGTTTATAGAAATCTAAACATTCCTGGAAAAGCCACATCTTTGCCTGGCCCTGACACATCCTCCAATGTGGGCCCAGACACTCCCTGCAAATTAGAGACCAGAATGTACAAGTGCTCATTAGAATGTTCTCTAATCCGAGTGCTCTGACCCCACACCCTCCTGCAGAAACTGGAAGCGTGGCTGCCAGAGAGGGTTGGGTATGTCACTCAGGCCACCTCCTGCCCCTTCGTGGTCCCATATTAAAGCCATACCTGCTCTAATGGATGCAAGCCGTGATGATGTCTGGCACAGACTCTGGAGCATTGGTGCTGACTCAGGGGTGCTCCGGGGCTCAAGCACCCACCAAAAAAAAAAATTGGTGGGTGCTGAGCACTCCCTGACAGCTGTTCGGCAGCTGGCAGGAAGCACTTGGGGGAGGGTGGAGGGGGGGCTTCGGGGGAGGGGGTAGAGTGGGAGCAGGAAGAGGTGGAGTGGGGGCGGGGCCTCAGGGAAAGGGACAGAGTGGGGGTGGGGCCTCAGAGTGGAGCAGGGGTGGACCAACCACCAGGAAAAATAAAAGTTAGCGCCAGTGCTCTGGAGGGAAGGGAAGTCTGCCTCACTTCCCAATTAACCATCCCCCTATTCTGCCCACATCAAATCAGACCTCATTTAGAAGGCGGGAGCTGCTGAGCTGGTAGAGGAAAATAATGACGACTAGTAGGTTGCTTGAAGGAGCAGAAACCCACAGCATGGGATCCTGGCCATTTATCAGGCTTTTAGTGGAAAGTACTATTCTGCAGTGAAAACTCTTCAGGCAAGAAGCACCTGTGCAGTGAGATGTTAAGCAGAGTTGTAGGCATGGTACAAACAGTGCTGTGAAGTTACCCTGTATAGAAGCAACTGATCTGTGAGATTGGGATGTTACAGCCCAGCTAATCAGAGTGGGGCTGGGATTCTTCCCTAATACACAACAATCCTGCTTTTCCCAGGCAGCTTCCACCTCGGAAGCCTTAGATCACCAGCTGCAGTGCAGTCCAGCCTCCTCAGAGCCAGCACAGTGACTCCACCTAAGAACACATCAAGTGGCTGCATTCTCCCCAGAGCCAAAAACGCTCCTTCCTACTGTGATGTTCCCCTGGTGTTATCCGGATCGGTAATCTGCTAGGTCACTCCAATCCTTGACTCTGGGAGCCAGCCTTTCCCTGCTCTGCTGTGAGAACCTCCACTCCTGGGCTGTTCGCGCACAGCCTCTGGCATGTAAGCTGCTCCTTGGATTGTGCAACCAAATTATACTAACCAATATCTCTGGTCCCAGATACAACCCTAGGAACCTCCGTCTTGCAGTGTCCAGTTATGCCCGCTGGACGCTGCAAACTTATATGAGTTTGTCAATTTAACGAAGAAATTGATATGCACCAGGCTTGTTAACCCAAGGGAGTCTCCGACATGCTTCAAACCAAATGCACTGCTTCAGGTAGAATAAACAAACAGACTTATTAACTACAAAGATAGATTTTAAGTGATTATAAATCAAAGCACAGTAAGTCGGATTTGGTCAAATGAAACAAAACCAAACCGCATTCTAAGCTGATCTTAACACTTTTAATGCCCTTACAAACTTAGATGCTTCTCACCTCAGGCTGGCTGGTTGCCCTACAGCCAGGCTCTCCCCTTTGATCAGCGCTTCAGTCGCTTGGTAGTGATGTTTGTAGATGGAGGTGGAGGAGAGAGGAAGAGCATGGCAAATGTCTCTCCCTTTTATCATGTCCTTTCTTCCCTCTTGGCTTTGCCCCTGCCCTTCAGGTGGTCATTACCTCATCGCAGTCCCAAACTGACCAAGGGAAGGGGGGTGACTCACTCAAGAGTCCAACAGACCCTTTGTTGTTGCCTAGGCCAGTGTCCTTTGTTCCTGTGAGGATGGGCTGGGTTTGTCCCATACATGCCCTGATGAGGTATGAACTGCCCCTCTGCTTCTGGAGAGTTTTTGCTTGAGTTATTTTAAGCCATGAAGACACATTTTCAGCCTCATAACTATATACATGAAATTACAACCTATAACATTACTGTAACAACAATTACTATAACATCACTATAAAAACAATGCTCAGTGCATCATAAGCCTTCCGAAGACACCCAACCTGACAAACTGCATTGGATACCACACAATCATTTTACAAGGATGAACATAGGAGTGCTGGGTGTTCTCCCGAGGTACAAAGCATCACACCTACCCATCCAGATCAATGTCTTCAACTACTCATAAGGGACAGAATAAGGGCAGAGGGAAAATCTTCCCTCAGATAGACACACACTCTTCTCCTGCAGTGTCCTTACTCTAGACCCATCAGTTGTGTCTT
Source organism: Trachemys scripta elegans (assembly GCF_013100865.1). Lineage (NCBI taxonomy): Eukaryota > Metazoa > Chordata > Testudines > Emydidae > Trachemys > Trachemys scripta. Next base: position 42,056,183 of record NC_048301.1, read on the forward strand.
TCCCTGGTGTCAGAACATGCATGACTTGAGTGGCAGGGCAAGAACCAGAAGCAGGGACCAACCCCAGTCTGATATAGACGCAGCCTCCAGAGGTGGCAGAAGGAAAGAGGAATCATAGAAACACAGATGCTCTCACCTTACGCTAACAGAAAAAGAGAGGATCATACATTAGAACCCCCTGAAATTCTTTTGATTTTCTACAATTGTTTTGTTTTCAGGAATTTCTTGTTATTTCATCTTATCTATTCCCCCCGCCCCACAGCTTGAGTCCACCGCCAGGGAGGTGGGAGACCTAGGGAGCAGGTGTCAAGTCCAGCCCCTGGGGAGGTGGGAGACCCAGGGAGTGAGGGGGGGGTGTCAGGTCCTGCCCCCAGGGAGGGGGGAGACCCCAGGAGGAATGGTAGAGGGTTTTGGGTCCTGCCCCAGGAAAGGGGGAGACCCTGGGGGCAGGTTGCAAAGCAAGCCCATCCCACGCTCATCCAGCAGCAGTGTCTCCTGTCCTGGGTGCTGGGCCCAGCTTCCCACCTCGGGGTCACAGTGCTGCTCAGGTTTGGCCCGGTTGCTCCTCTGCGGTGATGATGGGGGGACTGGGCAGGACAAATTTGAGTGAGTGGGACTGTGACCCCATGCACCAGGTCACAATGCCACTCACTCATATTTGGACCAGTGAGCTACCTCATCAGGGGGCCAGACAAACCCGAGAAACACTATGACCGTGTACCAGAATGCAACAGCCAGAGCAGGGAGACAGGCCCAGCCCCTCGAGACAGGAGCTGCTGCTGTGGGGTATTTCATGTTATGGGTATTTTAATGTTTTTTCATTTTATTTCGCATTAACAAAAAACACAGAGCTCCGATTATACCCTCCCTCTTGGCAACAGGTCATCTTGTGCCCCTTGCACTCCACATAACAAGCAGATAAAATAAATGAAGCTGCCAGCAAGCCCAATGGGAGCAAATAAACCTGGTCACAGCTCAGTAGTTCAGTGGTTTAACCAAGGGTGAAAATGAACAGCCCAGATTATCAGGAAGAACAGTTGGTTATCAGATTTCTTTCTATGGCTCCTGACCGACGATCAGTGTAACCCCGGAGGACTTTCAAAACTTACAAGGAAACAATCTCACTAGCAAGCTAAATATTTCTCCTGTGCTCACCGCTGTGGTATCTGGGCGCTAATGGTATTTAGAGAAAGACTCCGTCCAATGGCTCAGTCCCCTGGATCTCAAGGAATAAGTTTGTTCAGCCCTTAAAGTGTGCAAAACAGATTTTTCAAATACATAGGACATGGGTCCCTGTTCCAGCAGCCCCCTATTCCTTCAATCTCTGAACTCTTAGAACAATGCTCCTACTATTATTCTTTTTTGCCAGAGCATGTGTTCCCAGCTGGAATGAAGAGTGAGACTGAGATTTTCCTCTTGGTGTAAAAAGACCAAAGCCGACTTGGAGCACCTGTCACACATGCTGGGTCAGAACAACCAGCCTGATCTTTGATCAGTTGATAAATAAATATACTGCAGGGGAAATGACAAATCCTGGCTGAGTGCCCCGGCACACACACAGCTCAGCTGAGCGAGGGTCACTGTGGAACTCCACGTATCAAGTCAGCTACAGATTACAGGTGACGTTGTCAGGATCTCAGCAGAGATCCCTCCACAGAGCATGGCAGTTCTGAAGCATGTTCATTGTTTTTACACTGCTTGAAGAATTCAGTAGAAGGCTATTAAGAAGCCCTCTGCAGACTCTGCTCTCTCTATCTTCTTCCTCTGGGACATAGAGCCTCAGGAAAAATCATTGCATGCTGATCTTTTGGGCTTATAGCCAGTGAAGTGCCACCAATATTTTAATAAGGGACTCCCATAAAGATCCTTCTGAAATAAGCCCCATGCCATGTCCCAGGAGTGTGTGTATTTGCAGGGGAAAGAATGGGGAAATCTTTTCATTTCTCCATTTGGACAAAATGCTTTTTGAAAAGTAAAGTGGGAGAAAGCAGCACTGGGCAAACAAATGAATCTGATGGGCCTTTGCTGGAAGTGATTACGCTTTGCTTCTGGAAACTCCCCTGAGTCTATTGACAGTATTTGATTTAACAGTGATCAGATCATGACATTTGAAGTGAAAAGTCAGGTGAGACCCTGTGAATGGGACCAAGGGAGGAGAATTCAATTCTCTCTACTGGAACTTTTTTTTAAATTATACCTGAAATATGGTACAATCAGATTCATTCACTGATTTGCTCTTCAGAAGTAACATTGAATCACAGGAATAAGGCATATTCAGCAGGGATGACTAAATCTTAGTAGTATCCAGACTGGACGCAATTCCAGCAGAGGCAGTAAATCAGGTTACGGGGGTAGAATTCATCATCTAATGCTCTACATGCTTCTGTGGCACTACGTGGTGTGCCAGCTAGACCGGAGTCACCCACACACCCAGCTTCCTTCTCAAACCCATGACACACTCCTACTGGGCAGGAAGGACATTATATAGTTCGGTGTATGAGGCAGTTGCAAAATATATATTCATATTATATATATATATATATTCAAAGCAGACTGAATGTCAAACCATGCATATTGCACCACACCCATGGTCTGAACTATGTAAAATCTGGGACACTACCTAGTCACTGAAGACATGTGCCAGTCCAATAGTTAGTGTTTGGTTTTAGTGATCCTCTGCTTTTAACATTCATACAGCATGAATTGCCTTCCAAAGCTATGTTGTACTGTTGCTAGTGCGTTTATTTCATGCAATGTGCATCAGTGAGGCATTCGGGTGCAAGCATCAATAAGTGATTAACCTGATCTGGTTTCAGAAGTTAGAAAAAAATTATTTTCTTTTCAAGTGTAAACTGGCTGCAGGTGAAGAATGTTACAGCTTGCAGGAATGTCAATCACAACCACCTCATTGACCTGCCTTGGCATTAAAGTGCTTAGAAGAGTTTGCTCCATCCTTATGCAAAGGAGCAAAGTCTCTGTCGAGCATGCCTTATTGGGGAAGCTCATTGCCTTACTATGGATCAACAAAACCAGAGGTAGAAAAATCAGAGGCAGAGCTATGAGATAAGGCCCAACACATGATTGCGCCCTTTGACACATTTTCTAGCTTTTTTTCCACTCTAATTTTAAATATCCCAAGCAATAGGACTCCCATTTCTTTCCCTGGGAAACAATATCACAGCCCAATACAGCCCAGAATCTGAGATTTTCCTGATATTTCAGCCTAAATTGTCCTTCAATATCATCCTGTTCTTGCATGTACCATGCTCAATAATCCCTCTCCCTCTTTATGATTAGTAGAGCTATGTTTCTCTCTAAGCAATATCATAGCCAAGCTAAGTACATTTCCTGGCAAATATACAAACAATATTTTCCCCAGATGAATCTCTGCCTGTTATTTCTAATGGCACCAGGTCTCTCTGTATGGTCTGGTCTATACTCCCCGCCTGAATCGGCGGGTAGAAATCGACCTCTCGGGGATCGATTTATCGCGTCCCATCGGGACGCGACAATCGATCCCCGAATCGGCGCTCTAACTCCACCAGCGGAGGTGGTAGTAAGCGCCGCCGACAAAAAGCGGCAGAAGTCGATTTTGCCGCCGTCCTCACAACGGGGTAAGTCGGCTGCAATACGTCGAATTCAGCTACGCTATTCACGTAGCTGAATTTGCGTATCTTAAATCGACTCCCCGCTGTAGTGTAGATGTACTCTATATCTCTGTCCTCAGTGGAGGTTGCAGCTCTTCCCAATTTAGTGTCACCTGTGAGTTTCATTACTTCTCCACCCCACAACTTTAATGGGGACACCATAGGTTCCAAGCATTTGGGGATGAGAGGCCTGGTTCCCAGGTTACCTGGTTCCCAAAGACAGCGATGGAGCAGGCAGTAGAGACCTCATGGGACCCGAACCAGACGGAGGCGATGCGCGAGGGCATGCCCAGAATGAAGACCTGTGCCACTGAGCAGATGACCTGCCCTAGGACGGTGACAGGGAAGAGGTGCGGCTTCATGCTGCCCAGCTTCACCCAGGCACCTAGACAGTTCAAGGCTGAACCAGCGAGGGCGATGAGGCGCAGGCCCCTCTTGTCCAGCAGCCAGGCCACAGGGAAAAGAAGCGGGATGTAGGTGAGCATGTAGCACATGGAGAGCCAGTCGATGTCGAAGGTGCTCACGCCGTAGAAGTGCACGAAAATGTTGTTGATGCTGCCGTACTGGATCCACTGGAAGGCATTGCAGAGCGAGTAGCAGCTGAACAGCAGCACCACGGCCCAGCGGCGCAGGGACAGGCGCACCTCGGGGGGCCCCCCGGGGGCAGGCCCATTGGGGGTCTCGGCTTCCACTGACCCAGGCACCGGCTTCACCCCCTGCAAGAGCTCAGGCGTCTCTTGATACACCAGCCCCTTCTCGCCTGGCTCCGGCCCCCCGCTCACCACGGGCCCCGGGGAAAACGCCGGGCAACACGGGCTCCCCATCCCCTGGGCAGCGCTGTCCCGCATCGTGTGCCCGGCCCCTGCCTGCCCCCACCCCGCTCCTTATGGGGTCGCCGGTCTCTGGCCCGCGCCCGGCAGCTTCCCTCTCCCTCACTCCTCTGAAACTGTCACTGTCAGCAGAACGCTAGTCCTACCGGGAACGTCATGCTAATTAGCTCACAGACCAGTGCTGTGATTGGACCCGGCCAATGGGACCTCGCCCCTCCACGCTGACTGGCTGAGATGATCCCTGCTGCGCTCCGCCCCTCGTTTGGCATGGAAACCATGCCACGCCTTCTCGGGCGCCATTGGCTCAGTGCTGGTGACCCGCGGATGCGTTGGCCAGACCGGGGTTTCTGCAGCGGAGGCTGCCTCTGCCGCACCGGGCTCTACAGGGTCCGCTCACTCCCCCAGCCGGGCCCCACCGGACACTCCCGGGAAAAGTCCAAAGAACCTAAAGGACCTGACCGTTGGTCCCGGAGACGTGGGGAAATTGCGCACGCCCCAAGGGTCACACATCCTGGGGTCCATAATAAACCCATCGGGGGCTGCAGGCTGGCTAAGGGGGCAGGTGAAAGGAAAGCTCTGGAAAGACACTGCTAGAGATACACAACCCACCAATAAAACTATTTCTACAGCAATGGGCAGCACAACCCGACCCATTGCAGTGCAGGGCAGTGAAGCCTGGGGCTCAGCTTTACCAGCTACTTACACTGATTGTGATAAAAAAAAAATCCTATAAAATCCTCCCTCCTGCAGTTCAGAAAATAATCACTCTGCCTGCAGAGGAACACCAGCAACAATGGCTGCATAGCCGAACTGGGTCACCTCCCCATCCATCTGCTGCCATCTCAACTAAAGCCACTGCTGAGCACCAGCGATTCAAACTAAATCCAAAGGCAAACATACATTGCTCTTAGGTCTGGGCACTTCTAAGCTCCTGATCAGTAGGCGCAAATAACCTTGTCCAAAGCCAACTGATGCTCAAGATTTGTTAGTCTCTAAGGTGCCACAAGTACTCCTGTTCTTTTTTCAAGATACTCTAACACTTAAACACAGTAGACCAGCGATAGTCAATAGGCAGACCGCAGGCCAAATCTGGACCACCAGATGCTTTTGAACGGACCTCAACATGTTTTTTTGATTTACTTATTATTATTATTATTGTTAATTTTTTTTATTATTTTCTCTGGAGTCTGGCCCTTGACTATACCTTGACCAAGAAATTTGGACCTTGACAAAAAAATTGACTACACCTGCACAGGAGAGCCTTACGCAGAATGATCACACTAGTAGATACTTCTGCATATTATGCTATGGTGACAGAAGACAGACTTTCACCAAATACAGTATCAAAGCCCATAAACTAGGAGTGGAAAGTGGAAGACACAAGGCATAACTCAAGACAGTAATGACTGCAAACAAAGTGAGATAAGAAAAACTGAGGCACACACACATCTTCTATTCTAATACCCAGTGCAAGAAAGATGTTTCAGACTGTCAGGAAATTTAAAAGGCTTTTAAATTAAAAGCAATGAAGAATAAGTGAAGAAACAGAGAGAGATAGCATTACACTATGTAGCAAACTGAATCAGGTATGGGCAATAATGACACGAAGTCACATGGAAATCCAAATACACTGAAGCCTCATCTTGGCAGATGCTTGAGATACTGTATCCACCTTTAACAGAGCTCTCAGAGGGTTGGCTCTCTTACATATTTGTCACATTCATCATAGGTATCATGACAAAAAGTATTATTGAATTGGAATTTACTGAAGGAGATAAGCTAGAGGTTGCAACCTCTCCTGGACAAAGCTACCTCCTGACTGTGCAGAAGGGGAGCACAAAGAAAGGGAATTAGGAGGGCAGATTCTCCTAGTCCAGGCCCTACCCCCAAAAGAGAAAAGTTAAATAGGGATAGGAAGATTAGGCCAAGAGAACCTCCCCCATCCCACTCTGAATAATAGATTGGGGAGGGAAGGCCTGTTTAGAGCAGACTCTGGCTTCCCACTGCTGAAGGAAACAGAACTTCTCTTGAGGCAAGTCCATGAATATCAGACCAAACTCAGCACAAGTGCCAGGAAAACATCCTCTGTCTGTCTCATGTGTGAAAGAAGAAAGGATAAAAAACAAAGCATGAATGTGGCTTAATGTAGGTTGGATGGATTCCTTTATTTATGTTGATGGAAGAACATCAGTACAGGAAGGGCTGCCCAGTCATAACAATAACTCTGTCTTGGCTCAGCTCTGCAACAGCAAACCTGTGGCATTTGAGCTTCCACTTTCCTTACTCCAAATTGTGACATCCTAATGCAGTGCAATCTGGGACACCATACAACAGAGCTGGAATCCCTTGTGTGATGGCTGCCCCACTGCCTTGATGCTGCTGATGCAGGCTAGCTCTTCTAATCCTCAAGACATCATGCAACAAGTCACTAGCCAGAAGCTTTCAATACCAGTGCATGCAGGATTTTGGAGTGAAGATCCTGCCCTCCTGAGGCTAAGTTCCAATGCAGAGATGTTGGAGAAACATCTATGGAACCATATTTTGTCAGAATGCGCAGTTCCTTGATTCAAAATACTTTGTCCAATTTACCCAATTTCACCCGAATTTGTTTTTGGACGGAACCTGAGTTCCAACAATGTCAGAGTGTCCCGTTTTGACATTTTCTGAATGAAACATTTTGATATTTTTTGTTTTGAAACAACTTTTTGATTTTGAATTTTTTTACTTTATATATTTTAAAAGTCAAAATCAAAACTTTTCAATCTTGTCCAAACAAAACATTTTGATCAACCCAAAATGATTTCTTTCTGAGTTTTCCTTCAGGGAGAATTTCTAAGTTTTGGGTTTTCATTCTGATTGAGAATAAAGTCATATTTCAAAATCTTGAAATCCTCCATGAAACAGAATTTTTGTACTCCATACAGCTCTATTCCTATGGTATTTACAAACATTGTTCTGCCATAGTGCTCAAGTGGAGGCAAGTGGATTTCTTCAGGGTTGGCTTCTTTTAAAAAGGATTTGCAGTCACTATTGTCAGCTGTCATCACTGGAGACTAATAACCACCAGCACTAGGAACAAGTTGTTGATAGTTTATTGTCTATAGCTGGTTTATGACCTACAGCTGATTTTAATGATATTGTGTTATCTGTATTGTATAAACATTAAACATCATAAACCCTCCAACGTGGACTTGGCTATATGTTGGTTTAATTCCCTTCCAATATTGAACAAGCAGCTCAAAGTTCACCTGACGTATAAGGAAGTAATGGCCTATCTTTCAGGGAGCACATTCCTGAGCAAAGGAGTCAAGCAGCAGTATCAGAGGGTAAGAGTTCTTGGGCTTGAATTTTCCCTGTGGAACATGCTCTTAGAGGTTAATAGTGCTCTACCTGAGAGTCCAACTTCTCTTTGGAATCCAGCCCTGTCACTCACAAGCACAGCAGAGTACTTGGCATTGGTTCTTTGGCTCCATTATATCCTCATTGACAAACACTCCTCAAGAGAGAAGAAAATCCATCTTAATCGTATGACTCTGACACAGCTCAATTCCTACCACGTATGTTTGTCTTTTTTTACTCTAGATTTAGCTTTCTCTTCAGATGATTGGGCCGAAGTTTGATTCTCATGTAAGGGTAGGGTCACCAGACAGCAAGTGTGAAAAATTGGGACAGGGATGGGGCGGGGGGTAATAGGAACCTATATAAGAAAAAGACCCAAAAATCAGGACTGTCCCTATAAAATTGGGACATCTGGTCACCCTATGTAAGGGAAGGACAAACAATGCTCCCTAAGCCAGGCAAAAATGGTGCAGACCTTTCTACAACACAGCTCTGCCAAAGCACCTTGTTCCTGACTTGCAGCTCCACCTGCTGCCCCAGTCTTCAGCCCCACACAACTTTGCCAGGGCATCTCAAATGGCTGGTCTGCAGTTCCTATAATGATGATACAATATAATGTTAGTATCTTTGATACAAAAGTATTTCAAAACGCTTTACCGAAGTTAAATAACAGCCAAGGGAGAGAAAAATGCAGGAGCAAAGGTAAGGGAGAAAACAATGGTTTGTAGAGGAGATTGAAATTCCGATTATTTTTAAAGTGTCTAAAGCTATGCTAAACTCTGAACAGAGACAAAAAGGACAAGGGAACCTGCCCCACCACATTTACAGTCTGCATTTAGCAGTGATGCAATGGGTAATAAACTGCAAGGAGGGTTTGGAGTGAGGTGGAGTATGGCAAGGATAATAGATCACCTTGTGATTACATTATTATCTACTCTATTGCAGTTCTATTCAAATTCTTCTAACATGTCAGCAAAATATTAATTAAAGGGAGAACAAGTCAATATAGGTTATCTGGACTTTCAAAAAGCCTTTGGCAAAGTCCCCCACATGACTATTAAGGAAACTAAGTCGTGGAGTGGGAGGTAAAGCACTGTGATGGATTAAAGATGAGTTAAGAGAGAGAAGACAAAGAATAGAAATAAATGGCGAATTTGTAGCATGGCAAAAGATAAACAGTGGGGCAACATAAGATTTTATTATTAATGATCCTGAAGAGGAGATGTGCATTCACGTAGCAAAATTTGCAAATGACATAAAATTATTTAGGTTAATCAAGGCCAGAAAAGACATGAGCAACATCAGAGGGACCTCAGAAAGCTAGAAAAATGGGCCACATGATGGCAGATAAAATTCAGTCATATAATTGCAGCAATGTAGGGATGGGAGGAAACTCAAGAGGTCATCTAGTCCCCCCCCCCCCTTCACTGAGGCAGGACCAAGTATACATAGACCATTCCTGGCAGATGCTTGTCTAATCTCTTCTTTAAAACGTCTAATGATGGGGATTCCACAGCCTCCCTAAGCAGCCTGTTCCAGTGCTTACGCTTAACTATCCTTATACTTATAACATTTTTCCTAATTTACAGCCTAAATCCTAATATACAGCTTAAGTCTCCCTTGCTGCAAACAAAGCCAATTCTTGTCCTATCATTGGTGGACATGGAGAACAATTGATCACCATCCTCTTTACAACAACCTTTTACATATGTGAAGACTTATCTTACCCCTCAGCCTTCTTTCCTTTAGACTAAACATGCCCAGTTCTTTCAATCTTTCCTCGTAAGTCATGTTTTCCAACCTCCTACTTTTGTTGCTCTATTCTGGACTCTTTCGAATTTGTCCACATCTTTCTTAAAGTGTGGTGCCCAGAATTGGACATAATACTCCATGAGGCCTTACCAGTGCACAGTAGAGTGGGACAATTACCTCCCATATTTTACATATGACTGTCCTGATAATACATCCCCAGAATTACATTTCCCTTTTTCACAACAGCATTGCATTGTTGACTCATATTCAATTTGTGATTCACTATAATCCCCAGATCCTTTTCTGCAGTGCTGCTGCCCAGCCAGTTATTCCCAATCTGGTTTTGTGCATTTGATTTTCCTAAGTGTAGTATTTTGCACTTGCCTTTATTGAATTTTATCCTACTGATTTTAGACCAATTCTCCAGTTTATCAAGGTAATTTTGACTTCTAATTCTGTCCTCCAAAGTGCTTGCAACCCCTCCCAGAGTGGTGTGATCCACAAATTTTATAAGTGTACTTCCACTCCATCACCCTGGACAGACCTCTGCAGGATCTGACTTGATGTGTCTTTCCAGTTTGACAGCAAACCATTGATAACTACTCTTTGAATATTGTTTTACAATCAGTGTACACCCACCTTATAGTAATTTCATCTAGACCATATTTCCTTAGTTTGCTTATGAGAATGTCATGTGAGACTATGTCAAAAGCCTTACTAAAGTCAAGATATACCATGTCTACTGCTTCTCTCCCCATCCCTCCGCCCCCCCTCCCCCCATCTTCTAGTCTTGTTACCTTTTCAAAGAATAAATTAGTTTGGTTTGGCATGATTTGTTCTTGACAAATCCATATTGGCTATTACTTATCATCTTGTTATCCTCTAGGTGCTCACAAACTGATTGTTTAATAATTTGTTCCAGTATCTTTCCAGGTATCAAAATTAGGCTGACAAGTCTATCCTCTCTGTTCCCCTTTTTAAAGATAGGTACTATGTTTGCCCTTCTCCAGTTCTCTGGAACCTAACCCATCCTCCGTGAATTCTCAAAGATAATTGCTGATGGTTCAGAGATTACTTTGGATTTTTTTTAAGTACTGTAGGGAAAATGTTATCAGGCCTTTTCAACTGGGCACATCTAAATATTATTTAACTTGTACCTTCCCGATTCTGCCCTCTGTTCTTTCCCCCTTGTTAATATTAATTGTGTGAAGCATCTGGCCACAGTTAACCTTTTTAGCGATGAATGAAGCAAAAGTGGCATTAAATACTTTTCTTATTTTGCCAGTGTACAGCAAAATAAGAAAAGTATTTAATACAAGGTACTGTACAATAAGAAATAATTTGATGTATTCATAGACATTGAGTTCTAAATTAACTGTAACAACTAAAAAAATAAAAATAATAATAAAAAAAAGACCAGGGCATCATTGTGACCAGCTCAAATAAGTTCCGGCTTAAAAGCATTAACAAGAATCCTAAACCCAGAGTTTTCAAAACGGAGAGTCTACTGTTAAGCTCCTAAAGCTTTCTTTAGGTATCTAAAGAAAGCTGACCTAAATTTTGTATTTAGGTACCTAAATATGAATTTAAGAGCCTAACTTTAGGCACCCTTGATTGAAGGTTTTAGCCCAGTGCATTCCATGGACAAAGAAACATCTAATTAATCCATAAACTACAACAGCTACAGGATGATGGAGTTGTCTACAATGTTGAAGGCTGCACTGAAGACAAGAAGCCATCAAAAGTAGAAAGGAGGAAGTCAATGACTACATGAATCAGAGCTGCTCCTATGCTCTGGCTAGAGCAAAATCCAGATGGAAAACATTCAAGCATATTGCTGGTTGAGCTGTGACTGGAGAGATGAGGCAAGAGTATCTCAAGCACTTTGGTAAGAGTCAACTAGAAGGCTAAGTATGGGGGATGGGCAGAAGGGAAGCATGTCAGGGAAGGGATAGACCGTGGCAGATTTGAGAGAGTTACGCAAGTTACTAGAGGCAAAGACGCATGCCCACCTCATGCAGTAGGTGAGGAGAACAGGGAGAAAAGGGCAGGGAAAATGGGGTCAAGCCATAGGAAAGGAAGTCAAGAGAAGAAGTTGTTTTCTTAAGGGGTGAATGTCAGAAATGCCCAGGGATGACAAGAGAATTAGAATTAAATGGAGAGGGAGGCATCTGGCTCTGAGGCAAGTGTGAGCAGAGTAGGTAGAAACGAGAGTGGAAGTTTCCAGCATCTTTGGAAATGTGGGGGGAGTAGGAAGTACACTTTGGAAAGCAGGGCTTTGGAGCTGTGCTCCGGCTCCGCTCCAGCTCCAGGCAAAAACCTGCAGCTCCACTGCTCCAGAGCTGCTCTGTGCTCCAGCTCCGGGCTCCGCTCCAAAGCCCTGTTGGAAAGAACCCTCTGTTGTTACAGTCGGGTCATATACTGCTCTGTCAGTGCCCTTCAGTCCTCCCCTGAAACACTCCCTTCTATTCCAGTCCTGGGCAGGGGCCACTCTATAGGCAAACAAAGCAGCTGCCTAGGCTGTAAGGATAAGGCCTTCATCTTCAGCCAGATTAAAAGAGCAGCCAAGCAGCAGCCATTAGCTAAGAAGCAGGAAGTCACATCCTCACATTCCATCTAAATTATATTAAAACAATGTAATATGAGGCTGTTTAGAAGGAGACCCCGTCCTAATGGGCCCCACTATCTCCAGATAAAGAAACAGATCTTAAGATGGTTAAAGAAAACTTAGAATGCTATCAAACTATCTCTCAAGTAATCACTTATCAATAGCTGTAGTTGTGAAATCCTCATTTCTTTATTGTTTTGTCATTATGGTCCCCACTTTCCTATTGTTTATCTGTACGGTCTCTGTCTGGTTCGTTAATTGTTTCTCTCTGTTACATAATTAATTTTGCTAGGTGTAAATTAATTAAGGTGGTGGGGTAGGATTGGTTAAAGAATTTTGTTACACTATGTTGGGATTGGTTAATAAAATTTTAGTATAACGATTGGTTAAAGTATAGCTAAAAAGGACTCAAATTTCACTATATAAACTGGGGTCCAAAAGGAAGTTCTTTGGAACCAACTCCAGGACACAACCCCAACGATCAGAGCTGCCAGACCTCAGCACTCTGCCAAAGACGCTGTGCAGAAACTGGAGTCCCCCAGATGGACCTGATCCTGACTGGCCATCAAGAAAAGTTCATCTGTCTTATTGGGAGTGGTGAGCACTGTATGTATAGCATGTGCATTCTGTTTTTTGGTGTTTGTTAATAGAGGTTAAGGATATTACTGTGTAAGGTTCTTTCACTGGTAAAAGGTCCTGCACACCTGCAGAAGCAGTATACAACTGGAGCCCTAGGTATTGGGAAAGGTTGTGAGTACTTAAATTGACCAGGTTAGGAACACCCTGAGCCCTACGAATTTGGTATGGGTGTCCCTGAGCCCTACGAATTGGGTAAGGGTAGATGCTTTTCACCTGGAGCCCTATGAATTGGGAAAAGGTGAGGGTGCCTAAATTATCCAGGTTAGGCCTGAAGCCCTACACCTTTTCCCAGTCTGGGGTGCCCTAATGTGTGCAGGTAACAGGTAACAAAGCAGCAGATTCTGCCTAGGGCAGCAGGGCCAAACCTGAGTGGTCCTATGACCACATGCACCAGGTTGCAATGCCACCCACTCAAATTTCACTCAGCCGTCCTCCCACCGTGATGGGGTGGCCAGGCCAAACCTGAGTGAGTGGCACTGCGACCTGGTGCTTGGGCCCTCCACTTCTGCCATAACCATTGAACCATCAGAAGGCTCACTGCACCCCCATAGAAAGTCCGTGTCCCCTTAGCTAAGAACCTCTGTTCTAGGGTGTAGGATGCAGGATGGCACACTGAAGTTTTGCCTAGGGTGGTACATTGTCTTGAGTGGCCTCTGGTCCTGGGTCCTCAATCACTCTGCTAAAGCCCCTCTATCCTACCCATAACCAACCAAGATCCAATAATCAAACCCGTGTATCTTCAGTTAATGAGATCCTTGCTCACACTAATCTAATAAAGCACCCAGAGCACCAATCTCTCCATGGGAACACAAACGACAAGCACCCTCACAAAGTGACCCCCAAATCAAGTACATGCCCATTAATATGCTTAAAATATTGTGAATATAGGTAGATATGAGTGGCCAATGGAAACCCAGTGACTTGTCAGTCAAAAGAACATTCAGGAGATGGGAAAAACAACTCTGGATCCACAAGGGCCAGTGAGAATGTTCTCAAAGTGGGCCTGATCTGGTCTGAAATAAATGGAAAGATTTCCATCCACTCTAACAGACACTGAAATGGTGCTGTTTTTCATGTGCACTGGCCCCTACTTCCTAGCATTTCCCTTCTCTAACCTTCCCAGTCTCCCATTAGATTTATTTCAGGCTCTGTGTACAATGTGTGACATCCACTTTCATCATCTATCACTCTGAATCATTTCTAAAGATAAAACTCTGCCTTTTTCATTTCCCCCTTTTGGGTCAGGGCTGTCTCCATGCCTGTTGCCACGGCCTCCTCACACTAGCTGCTCTCATGGCCCTTGTTACTTCCTGCATCACCAGTGAGGCTGTCCTTGAATTTCCCTGCAAGTCACAATTACAGCATCTCTAACCAGCCCAAGAATTTCTCTCAGGTTTAGTAACAAAACCACCATTGACTGATTACACAGCAGAGTTGTGCCGTTAACCCAGCATTAAAGCCAGAGGGAAATGGGGTTTTCTCTCTTATACATAGCCTGACCCAGCTACTAAATGGCTACAAAATTCTGTAGGCAACAGTGCTGTCAAACGATATGGGTCATAAACCAGGGCCCTAGCTACTGAGACAGATATCTCAATAAAGGATCAACTAATCAGTCTCTTGAATTTCCCTAAAGGCCTCAAGAAATACCAGCTTCTGACCCTCCTGGGATATGCTCTAACTAGGGGGATGTCTCAGTCCAGAGAGAGTAGTGATCATTAACTGCCGGAAATTAACAGTTCTTAAAACAGGCTGAAGAATATGCCTGCCTCCAAAATTGGCCCACAACCAAAGGGTCTGGGTGGGTATGGGGAGTGGGGGGAAACAACAACAAAAACTGAAGAAAGAGTCTGCTAAATCCAAATCTCATCCACAGTCTTGATCCACGTCAAAATCTAGATCAGAGTCCTAGATTAATCCCAAACACCCTGATGTCTAAGTGTGCAAGTCTGTCGATTTTAAACATACAGTTTGCTTACACACAATTGCACTGGCAGGAACGTCAGCTATGTGGACTAGGACTTGTTATCGGTCCCCCATCTCTCTGGCAGGTAATTGTTATTAAAATAACAAAGTTGAGAAGCTTAAAAAACCCAAAGTCAGTTAACACAGATTCTCACAGTCACCTTTAAACTGTGGTCAGAAAAGTGACTATGTAAAAACAGGCTCTTCTTACTCACCATCTCCACTCCCTATATGTCACTGAGTCATATTGGTTGACTACAATGACACAAACAAATTTTTGCTCCTATCAGGCCTGAAGCTGTTAATAATAACAGAGTGCCAGAAGTGTGCCCAACACTTTATTAAACAAATACTAAGACAATATCCCTCCCTGGAGAGCCTGAATTGAAGCACAAAAACAGTTGTGGACCAAAAGTTGGGCACAAGAGCATATGGAATCATCGTTATTGAGATGGGTGAAGGAAGGATTCATGGAAGAAAAGGGGTCTAAGCAGAGTGAGGAGGATTGGTGACAGGTAGTGGGCAGAAGATGCCTTCGATTTTGTCTCACACAGCATTGACAGAATCAACAGCTATATTCTTGTTTAAGAGGCAGTAAAAGCCCAGCTGGAATCTCAGCTCTCAGATGGAGTTTGCAGAATCAGCAGAGAGAGAAACTGTCTTCCGACATGTAACTTGAGTACACTGGATCCAGAAGGAATAAATAGGCAACTGCTTTCCTCTCCTAAACCAAACCCCCTAACATTCACATATGCAAATCAACGGAGGAAGTATACAAATCAATCCAAAGTCAGCCCCACCCAAGGAAAACACATCTGACAAAAAGTATCAATGTATCAAATTGTTTGGGTTAATTTTTCTCCTTCCCTACCCTGAAATGAAATGACCAGAAATAATAACTTACACTGTGGGATAATTTAAGTTTAAAGTAACTAAAAGACCAACAAAAGGGAGGAGAAAGAGAAAAAAGGTTGTTAACAGCTAAGCGGAAGGGTCGCTACAAACCCCTAGAAAATTTCCTGTGTGACCAAACCTGTGTTAGCCCTGGTAGATGGACCAGAGGGGACTTGACAGGCCTTCTCCTATCTACGTTACAAGTTGTTTCATTACATGATCATGCAACAACTGTGTACAGTTGTAGAACATTCCACAGTCTGTACATGCATCTATAGCCAGAGTAAGAGATGCAGCTTATTAATTATTACTTGTTAAGCACTGACCATAGGCTCAGCTCTGTAAATACACAGAAGATATGGTTTCTGCTCTGAGGCACTCAGACCTTCGCTACTTGGGAAAGTTTTATCAGCATATCCCACCACTGTGTAAACACCCTTATACTAGAATAAGAACGTCCACAATGGAGGGGTGTGTGCGTGTGATAATGGGAGAACTTTATCTGTTTAAAATCACACCTTAGTTCATACCGAAAAACAACTTTCCTGGGTAGACCAGGACTGAGGCCTGGTCTCTAAACAGGTTATGCACGAGTAAAACTAGGTCAATCGGGGTGTGATTTTTTACAAGACAATTACACCTATACCTTTATTGGTTTCAATTAATACAGTAAGTTAGACCAGTGCAACTCTCTCCTGGGGACAACCCCCTAACCCCAAAATTGTACAGTTACAGTGGTACTACCCCTCCAGTGTGGACACAGATACATCGATATTAAGATGCCTTACCCCAATATTGCTTATTTCCCTTTCCTTATGGGAATAAACTTTTCTGGTATAAACACCTTTATACCTGCGTAACTGTGTCCACACTAGAGAAGTTGAACCCCTTCAGCTATACCAGCCTTGCCAGTGTTTGATCCATGACAATACAGTACTCTGCCTCTTACTCCATGACTAGTTAGCTTCTTTAGTAGCCTCACAAGAGTCTACCATCAATGTAACTTTCCTGTGTAAACAAGCCCCAGATTTAACAGTGCACACCGCTGTGAGACCCAGAGGCTGAGTCTCTCTTAAAGCTTGTTGCTTTAATGAAATGGGTGGCGCGGGGAGGTGATGATACTTTTCCTGCCATCGGTTGGCAGCATTGCTAGGCTTGGCAGAAGTGAGTTCTGAAGAGGGATTTGAAAGAAGAGTGTGTGTATCTGGTAACAGTTAGGGTGACCAATATTATTGAGACTGTCCCCATATTAGGGGTTTTGTCTTATATAGGCAACATACATATTACCCCCCAATCCTGATTTTTCACACTTGCTATCTGGTCACTCTAGGTACACTGGGCCAAGCAAGGCATTCCAAGCACAGGGAAGGCAGGATGGAAAGGGCTCATTAAGAGCGGAGGAAAGGAAGGATACAATGTGGGAAGTTATTTGATGTATATGGTGAAAGAGACAAGAAGGAATGTGATAAGAGGAAGTAGGGCTGGCACAGAGCAAAGTCAAGGCAGCAAGGAGATGCTTTAAACATAACTCAGCAGTTGAGCTTCATTATCTGTACACACCTGACTGGAGGAGCAGCATTGAAATGCGGATAGCAAGCATCTGCCATGCTGCAAAACAGTGAGTTTGTGCATGGGTGTGGTGGGGGCACCTCCATCCTTGACATTCCAGAGCCTTAATGCCAAACTGCTGCATGAGCATGCCGAAAAAAGCCTAGTGTGGGTTGTATATGGGAATGGGCTTGGGGAAGCCTGCTGAGAAAAGCATACCTCAGAGTTCCCCCAATGTCACAGCTTCACCTGATCACTGATGGACATTTGGCAAACACAGCAATTTCCTTCACTTTGTTTTAGTGGAGGAAAATCTATAACAACAAATAAATGAATACGTTATTGTGAGGACAGCAATGACCAGGACTGCAGGAATAGCAAGCACAGCTGCAGCCCAGTGCACAATAGATACCTGTGTTCCACCAATTCTCTGAACTTGGAGGTCTCCCACTCAAAGGTTGACCAGGCTTCAGCCTGCTTAGTCAGAGATCTGCCCAGAGCACAGTCCATGGCAGTAACTTTTGCTATGGTATCACCCAAGTCCCAGGAGACAAGATAGCAATTACAGGAATCAAACCCAGATTCTCCTGCACACTCAAATATTAAAAAACAACAACCCCACACACTACACAACTTATCTGGCTGGGTAGCCAATCATTAAGAACAGCCATTACTCAGATATTACAGAGAAACAAGCAACCTAGGATGCCAGGTTTTACCTTTAGACAGGACCAGGCCTAATCAGATTAATAAGACCTTTTAAAAAAAAATTCTAAGCATAGAGCTACTACCCCTCCAACTGCAATTCACTTAGACACTTAGTCCCTTCCACATCTGGTATGTGCATTTGCTGCACACCACTGTGCAGGTGACATACAGGAATGAAGGGAAGTTGTTGTGGGGAACAAAATGCTGAGGAGAGCTCACCAAACTTTTCAGATGCGATAGAAACTTGCTGGGATGATTCAGTAGAATCCCCACGTCCAACCCCCCATTCACTCACTGAATCCTTGGTTCTGAAATAATAAGCAAACAAAGCTTCTTGTTTCTGTCTAGGCATTTAGATGGGCTCCCATCACCACAGCATCATTCCAGGTGAGATTCAATCAGCTGGGGAAAGGCTGCAGCCCAAGCCTCCTAACAGGTAGTAGCTTTAATCATTCAGATTCCTTCCATGGTATCTAGTCAATGGCTGAGCTTTAAATCAGCTCTGATTTATCAGAATGCAAAAAAGCTTCCCCAAAACGTTTTACAACATGAACATCCCGATGAAGCCATTAATATCTGAACAGTTCTTCTTACATCCAGAAGATGTCAGCACAATACCAGTGCTTAAGTCCCCGGATCCTTAATTCCTTAAATAGCAGCTATTCTCTATATTTCTGCCCCTCAGTTCTTCATCACTGACCTCTGAATGAAAACAGGATTTCTCTGTGTGTATTAAGCATCCTTCCATCCATTGCTGCTCAGAGAAATCTGTTATAAGGGGAGAACCTCTAGATCTGTTATAAAGGAGAAAAATCAGAACATACCTCTACTGAACAGATGGGACTAGGAGAATCTTTCAGAGGGACAGAGAGGAATAACCATTAGCAATTTTGATTAAAACAGGGGCAAACTGGCATGTCCCCAGATGACATCAAAATTCTCCAATTGTGACATCATAATCATCTTCACACCACTGCACTGTGATCTCTGACAGCAGACTGTGGCTCAGGGCTGGGTGTGGGATGACAATACCTAAGGGGCTTTAAGAAAGGCAAGATGCTGCTCTTATGCAAAAATCCTTAGGAATACAAATAAGGGGAAAAGAAATATAGAAAATACCCATTGGGACCAGCGACTGACTGGCTGCTAGTGTCATGGTGAGAGCAGTTCAGATTGGAAGACATTTCTTCTGGCACAAACATAAAAGAACCCAGTGGTATTTGGTAGATCTTGCTGCATACAGAGCTGCTTGAAGGAATTCTTCCTGCTTGCAGACAGCCACACTAGAGGCAAGCCCTAGGGTTGAAGGTCCCATCATGAAGGGACTAGTGTTTGTTTAGAAAGAGAGTGAGCTCTGATAGCCTTTGTCATGTCCCTGTAGAGGAGATAGCTGTGAAGCCATCTCCCAGCCTTACCCCTTACCCCAAGTCCCACCACCCGAGCAGTGGGGCCAAAGCTGAAGCCCAAGGGCTTCAGCTCCAGGTAGGGGACCTGTAACCGGAGCCTTGCCACCCAGGGCTGAAGGTGGTGGGGCTCAGGCTTCAGCTTTGATCCCAGTCAGGGGCGCTTGGGCTTCGACTCCAGACCCCAGCAAGTCTAACACCAGCCCTGGCGACCCAATTAAAACGGGGTCACGACCCAACTTGGAGTCCCAACCCACAGTTTAAGAACCACTGGCCTAGAGGTAAAACAGGCGTGGAATTTCAAAGCAGTGAAAAAGCACTAAAGTTGTGAACATGGACAGAGATTCCCCATAAGCCAGGAGGTATTTTAAATCAGTGGAGACTCCTGCTATGGGGCCTGTCTCTCCCCCAGTAAGGAGACACAGCCTAATGGATCCCTGCATGGGAAAGAACAAATATGGGAGCAATAGACCCACTGTATGCTCCCCAATCTCTTCTAGACCAACATGCAAGGTCAGCTCTAGAGATGACAGAATGAAAAAGCCAGTAGAACACTCAGCAGGACCCGAAGCACTTACCAGCTGGAAGGAGAGGAAGTGCAGTCTGCAGCACTCACACTAAATGATCACTTTGGGGCTACAGCTAGTTGATTTTCCCAGATTTAAAGGGCCAGCTACAGGATGAGCACATTCTGGGAAAGAACCTATAAAATGGGGATCTCAAAGCAGAGCATTCATTGGGGGGTGAGTAGTTCTGGTTGCTGTGTGACTGGATATAATGAAATTCCTACCTGTGTGAGATCCAGGGATTTGTAAGATGCCCTGAGACTGCCCCAATCAAAGCCTGCTAGATTTTATATTGCTGGGATATTTACAACTGCCTTTTAGTGTCTTCTGCTTTGGCATATTGCATACAAACAAAATCCAGATTCCTCTGCTGCCTGCCTGGGATGTGCACTGGGCCAGCCATGCTTGCCAGTGGAAGCCCTGGCATCCTGCCTCTGCAGAGATGAGAGGGGAGCTGGGAGCAGGAGGCTGCCTTCCATGGCCTACTTCTCTCCAGATTCTAAAATGGTTCTGCTAGAATCACCATCATCTTACCCCTGTGCGTGCCCCTCCCCTTGGCAGAGGAGCCCAAACTTCCACAGAGACACCCCTGCATCCAAGGGAGCAGGGCTTCCCTTCCCAGCAGGAACAGCAAGGTTGGGAGGCCATGTCCTTTGAAGAAGGGTTAGTGAGAAACCTCACAGTGTTTCCTGGGCCCCTCCTGCGGCAACGTCACATGGGGGAAGAGGAGGATAGCACCCATCACTGGAACTTCCCAGGTGTACAGTGAGGTTACTAGTGGACTTCAGGGAGTTTCCTGCTCTTCTGCCTGTCACTTTTGGGTTTGTTCTCTGACACACCAGAGAGACTGGAAACAACCTCCTGTGAGCAAGGAGGGCACCCATAGCTCAGATCACTTAATTCCAGAGCTTCAGCACAATGTCTATTTCTTACCCCTCTAGCAAAGCTGCAGACAGTGCCCCTTGCTGGGAGAACACTGCTGCTGTTATTCCTTAAAGTAGGCAGTAATTTTGAGAATGGCCAAACACTAATCTACGGCAGCAACAGGGTTTGTGGAGGCAGGATGCACACAAACCTGTGCATAGGTCTGGGGCACATGGGTGGCCAGCTCCGTGACTGGTGTGTGTGTCTGCTGCAGATACAGTCCATATTGTTATCTGTACCTTTGTGTTTCTGTCATGACAGAGCCAGCAGGGATCTTTAATGAAAGAATTTGGTCTGCAGGCAGCTGAGAGCTGGGGGAGCCAGCAGAGAAGTGAGTTGTAACTGTGTATGTACAGGTAGCAGTGTTAGCAGCCAGCCTCATCCCTGCAGCGCTGGGGAATAGATGTCCCACAGGAAAGGCCAAAGGACACAACAAACACATAAATGGCCCTTCCTCATCCTTCCTGGCCCAGAGAGAGGGCAGAGACATGCCAGCCCCTCTGTTACACATTGACGACAGGCTGCTGTTGCCTGGATTAGACATTAGCACAGCTTCTCCAGCCCCAGGTCTCCGCTGCTCCATATAGGGCCGTTCCCCAGAATTTCTAGTGTTGTCTTCCCCGTTTTCTGCCATGCTCAGTGTGTAATGTGGAATCTCAGGGGAGGCCATGCCAGGTTTTTATAGAAAGCGTTAAACATTTTACTCTTTATTTAAAAAAAAAAAAAAAAAAAAAAACAGTCTCCCCCGCTACCCCATGGCCCCTCATTCCCAGCGCTCCTCTCCTAGGAGCACTCACTGGTGAAGTCTCCAGCTGACTGCTCACATGGAGACAGGGTTCCTGTGTCACATAGACCCATGCGAGGGTCCCAGTGCAAACAACAGAACAGGGATTGGTGCCAATTTGCAAACGCTTCCCTTCTCTGTTGATCTGAGATTTAACCTCCCTGAAGATGCCTCCTGGTGTTCTGCCATATCTGCACCGGGGCCAACTCCTAGACATGTGACCCTGGGCCTGGCTCAGTAGACGCTTGAAGGAGGGGCAGGAATAGCTGTAACAGTCCATGTCCCTCCTGCGAACCAAAGAGTGAGCCCCATGGGGTCTCTGATTTCCATTTGTGGAACCTGCAGGCTGCGTGTCCTTGTGGCCAGGCTCAGTGCTGGAAGCGTGGGGAACTGATGTGGGGCTGGTGGAAGGAGTGTGTGGCATACAGCACCTCCGGGGGCGGTTGGGGCACCGTGGTCAGGATGGAGCAGAGGGGCTCATGGGAACTCAGCATTGAGGTGAAATGCTTCATTTCTTCTGTCAGCTGCTTGATCTCCCTGCGCAGGGCAGCGTTCTGCCTCTCCAGGTCCTCGCTCTCCTGAGGGCACAAAAGCAGCAGGGACTAGATTAGCGTTCTGCCTGCAGAGCCATCAAAGGGGTGGGGGGAATTCTGGGAGGAAAACTGGCTGAGCAGTGTGGCCAGAGGGGGTGGGTGGTAGAGGGCGATGGTATCTCTGCAGAGCAGCAGCGGGAGGACAGCTGGATTAGTGCTCAAACTGCAGGGGGAGCTGGCTCCCATCTATGTTATTATTATACATTGATATTGCTCTGGTGCCTAAAGCAACCAGCTGAGGACCCCATTATGCCAGGCACTGTACACACATATAGGAAAATGACAATCCGTTGCCCCAAAGAATTTACAGTCCAGGAGACCAACATAACAGTGGATAAGACAAATAAGCAGGGGTGCGGATGAGGGGAACAGGGTAGGATGTACACACTTCTCAGCCAGTCAGGAGCAGTGATCACAATTCGCCCCCTGCCTAACAATTCACAGGTTGCAGTTTCCTTTGTGCTTTACAGAAGAAACAAGTCTGAGGAGGGACTTGAAAGAAGATAAGGGGATGGCTTTTCTGATCTATCTGTCTCTGTCTATCAGCACCTTTCAAGTGTCTGGCTGTCACTGCAGTATCTCAGTGCTGCTGGGAGCAGATAGAACTGCCTCAATGGGGTGACCAGATGTCCCGATTTTATAGGGACAGTCCTGATATTTGGGGCTTTTTTTAATATGGGCTCCTATTACCCCCCACCCCACCCCTGTCCTGATTTTTCACACTTATTATCTGGTCACCCTATGCCTCAGGGAAGGGACTGGGGGTATCTGGGTAGGGGGAGAGAGGTCTGAGCCCTTCATCTGACTACCCCGGAGAGTTTCCACAGTGACACATTTCCTGTAAATTCAAAGCAGCGCTGTGTCTGGGCAACTCCCACCCCACCCCCAGCCAGCCAGGGGTCCTGCCACGGAGCCAGTGACATTCTCAGCCCTCAGCCGCACTCTCTCCCCAGCAGCTGCTTACGAGAAGTGACAGCAGCACCAGCACGTTCCCCGCCCAGGCGCTCACAGCTCCCTCTCACGCACACACCTCCCAGGCCACATCCCGACCTGAGGCAGATTGGCCTGGGGGGAGGGGATGATAAATAACCGCCGTTATAATCAGAAATAACCAGAAAACCACCTGTCACAGGAAACCTGTCATTGCCATGGTAAGACAAGACTCACTGCTTCCTGCCAGCGCCCGGGGAAACCAGACGTATGGCAGGGAGGGGGAGGGACATTGATGTGACAGAAAGAAAGAGGGAAACTGAGGCCTCAGAAGAAAAAAATGAATAATAATGGTAGTGATGATGTACAGTCCTGCCTAATGGTACTCAAAACGCATGACAGACTGTATGCACCGCTCCTGAAAAGCAGCCGTCACTAGCATGGAACACCTCAGCCACTGAACAGCACCACGCAATGCTACTCAGCAGTTTGAGACAGGACCTGAAGAATCCTTTGTCCAGTTGAAACCACAGTGGGGATTTGGAGAGACAGAATGTTGGAACCTAGGTTGAAATTTAGCCAGGCTACTGGGGCACTGAGACTCTATGGACAGTGCTATGAGATCTTGAATGACTGTTTACCATGCCCTATGGCCCCCAAGGGCTAAATAGCTACCCTGCTAGCCACTCATCCAAAACAAAGCCGCCTGCCACATCTCTGATCACCCCGCTGGGATTGCTAGTGGCAGGAACCTGATATATAAAGGTCCCTATTGCCTCAGTATTGGGGCACTTTGCACTAGTTAAAACAAACGCACCATCAGATATTAACTGCCACAGCTGGACCTTGCAGAAGGGAGAAGGGATCTCTCAGATCACTGGGTCCCACACAGCCTAATGCTTCACAGATCTTAACCAACTCCACACTCAGAAGCTGACAAGAAGCCAGTTTGGGAGTTATAGGCTCTTAATGACTCACTCCACTCAAGCAACAAGCCACTCTGTTCTGCACCAGTTAAAACTTCTGGATCCTTTTAAAGTGATTACAGTGGCCTGAACTGACCATTGACACTGGAAAGTCCTGCATCCAAGAGGCACTTTCACAGTCACTATGCCTATCAGAGATGAAAAGCGTTTGGGGATCCATTATAATCCAGAGACCGGAAACTATATTGGCCAAGGTTTGACAGGCATCTCCAGCAAAAAGGTGAAACCACGTCTCTGTCCCATTCCTCCAGCTGTCTCCTCTACCCATTAGCGTCAGTTTTGTCTTATCCAGGTTGATCTTAAATTACTTTGCTCCCATCCACATTCCCACCTTTGCCAGGTACTAGGGGCTTGTCTTCACTACCCGCCTGGATCGGGATCAAATTATCGCATCTCGTCGGGACGCGACAATCGATCCCCGAATCGACACGCGTACTCCACCAGCCCAGGTAGGAGTAAGTGCCGTCGACAGGGGAGCTGCGGCGGTCAATTTGCTGCCGTCCTCACAGCGGGGTAAGTCAGATCGGATACATCGAATTCAACTATTCGCGTGGCTGAATTTGCGTATCTTAAATCGACCCCCCCGCCCAGTGTAGACCTAGCCTAAGAAAACAAAGAGATTGTAGTATCAGTGTCATCTGCACCATGGTAAAACTGCAAGCCACATGCCTCACTGTCTCCTCCAGCAAGGGGAATGCCTTGGGACACAGCAAGGGAGGGCCCGAGGAGAGGAAAAGTCAGTAGTCATTCCTGCTCTCTGGAGTCTCTGGGAGAGAAAATAACAAACCCACTGAAAGGCTTTCCAATCTGCTGTTGTGAGCTGCAGCAGATTAGTGACTAACCCCGCGATTGTGGTATCACATGACACTGATAGAGCTAACCAAATCAGCATGGATCAGTGTCCACCTCTAAAAGAATCATCAGCCATGGATAGTGAGGAACACCTTTCCTGTAATGAACCCACTACTAAAGAAGCATTGAGGACACCTGTGCAGTCAGGCGGTGGCAGAAGCTGTTCTAACACCACTTGCTCAATAATCCTCCCCATAGTGGGGATAGATGGGGGTGTGGAGGCTTCTAAGATCAAGGGACAGCGTCTTGAGCAGAAGCCTGATCACTCCCTGTTTAAAGGGAAGTCTAAGCTTTAATTACACAAACTCAGGAGTCATACCCTCCTGTTCTGACACCACTCCCATGCCTGCTAACTGCAGCCAAATACTTAGGGTCCCTGGAAAAGTAGATGCCAAATTCCTCACACTGAGAAAAGTGGCTTTGGGCAGTAAGTGGGAGTCGACAGCCTGACACCCCATCCCACCTCCCCCAACCCCACTGCACAGTCCCAGTGTGGCAATATGGCAAAGAAACAGGGTGAAACTAAGAGAGGCAAGATGTATGCCGGATATCAGGACCGTGCAAAGTATTCAGCTGTGGAGCTCTCTCCCAAGGGAAGGGGTAGGAGCCTCACCACTGGGGACATTTAAAATTAAACTGGACAAAACACTAGTAATCATACAATGGGGAATTATCCTGCATATATGGCAGGCAATGGACTGACGGAGACCTAATGGGGCTTTTCCAGCTCTAGGGCTTGATTCTCCTGGCTTTGCACATTGTATCATCATTTAAACCTATGCACAGCAAACATAAAATGCTACCAAGTCAGAATGGCAGCGTTTTGCATGCTCTTTGCATGGATACGAGAGGTGACAAGAAGTGCGAGGCGAGGGAGTGTCTGTCCTTGTGTATTCAGGCTTTTAAAGGATTTTTGAGACAGTCAGAAGAAACTAAAAAGGTAACGATAAATTCAGGGCAAGAGGTAAAGTCTTGCCACAGATTAAAAACTGGGTGCAAAAAGTAGGACTATGTGGGCAATTTACAGCTCAGAGAGAGGTTGAGAATGGGGTCCCTCAGAAATTAGTCCTAGCGGCATGGTTATTCACTGTTTTTAATCAATGAGCTGGAAGGGTGGTAACATTTGCTGATGACACAGAATTAATAAGACTGATCAAGAGTAGGTAGGAATTCCTGAGGGACCCCATAACACTAGGTGACTGGGCAGAGGAAATTCGTTGTGGATAAGTGCAAGGGGAAGGTGCACACTGCTGGGTCTGAAATACAGGCGTATGTCGCCAGCCAGAGAAGGCATCTGCTGTGTGCACAACAGCAATCAGAACTGCAAATAAAGGGGCCTCACCCCACTCCCATTGCAGCAAGTGGCAAAATTTCCATTCACATGCATGGATCAGGATCAGGATCAGACCCAACGTGTTATTGCGGAATGGAGAATAATATGGGAAAGAATATACCTCTAACGAAGAGAGGTACATTCCTCATTCCTCCCACCCAACCCAGGATCCTGCACTCAGCTTCAGCCATCTCATCTCCAAAAGGACAGAAAGAGCAGAAACAAAAGGTCCAGAGAATATGAGGAGGAACCAAGAGGAGAGGCTTCAGCAGAGGTGACTTTCAACAGAGTACACCTGTTCCATTTTGAAGGGAACATCTGGCTGCTCCTGGAAGGAGCACCCTTCACCTTCACCATCCAGCTGCTGCTAGAGCTGCCGTCAGACGCTATGCTGGCCCATGCTCTTCCTGCCCCTGCCTGAATTGAATGGCTGTGCTATGTGTTCATCTGTGCTAGAACATGTCCCCTGATGTGTGCAAGGCCCCAGTGATCCAGATGGGGAGAGAATGGAAGCTCTTACCAAGTGCAGGGTGTCTGCCTTCTGGGTCTGCCTCTGCCTGCTCTTCTGAGCTGCGATGCGATTCTTCTCCCTCCTCTGAACTTTCCTCATGTCATCAGAAGAATCCTGAAAAATACAGGGCCTGGGAATGACAGAGATATCACCTCCACTACCATAGAGAGGCATGAGGTCAGGGGTACAGGGCAGAACAGCCCCAAGCGAACATTCCTCTCAGCAAAGATCACCACACCCACTCTTCTGGCCACATAGGCCACATATCCCCATCTGACACACAGCATCAGTGCAAAACCAGGGTAGAGGTGCTCTCCTACTACAAGGATGTGTGAGGCACTTAACAGCCACCTCTGAGATGTAATTCTGTAATCTGGACATGCTGGTAGAACTGGGAAGCGAACTCTGTCTCCATGGTACAGGCTTGGGTTGTAACCCGCAGAACCACAGGATTCAAAGATGAAAAAAAATAAACCTGTTGGATCACCCAGTCCAACCTCCCCAAGGGCCAGGGCAGGACTGTCCCCTATACAGCACTTTTTTATTCTTTGTGCAGTAGAGTTTCCAGTGTCCCATGCCAATGGGACTCCCGCCCTTCCCCTGGGAGATGATTTCACTGCCTGACTTATCTCACTGCCAAGGAGTCAATCCTGCATTCAGCTTGCTTTTTACCTTTCTTCATTTCATCCTATTACTCCTAGTTCCCATATGTCACCCTAAATAATTGCCCTTCTATTCTGGGGTTTACCTGTTTCATACATTTGCACTTACGTCCCTGCTTAGCTCAGCTCCAGGCTCAGCTTTTTTTAATCTTTCCCCCGACTCAGTCACTACAGACCCCCGATCGCTTTGTTTGCTCTTCTCTGAACTCCCTGCGTTTTAATGTCTTGCTGCTAATTTGGTATCCAGAATTGGCGGCAATATTCCGGATCACATTTTCACCAGAGTTATGCAGAGAGGGGCTATGCTCTCCCAGCTCTGGGATGTGAGGTCTCTTTGCTTGAAGATCTCACTCCTCAGCGTCATTCAGCAGCCATTCTGGCATTAATTGTTATTCATTCTTATTTTTATTATTTATTATTATTATGGAAGGTTCTCTACTGAGAACTGATACTCCCACACTCTCTGGCAGCTAAAACCCTCATCAGATCCTATCGTTTTCTGTCTTCCACTGTAACTGCTGCCTCTCTGGACTCTCTGACACGTACACCACCTCCCTCCTCTGCTTGCAAAATGCAGCCTCTAGAGTTATCTTCCTGAACCATCGGTCTGTCCCTTTTCTCCCTCCCCCAACTTTGTGATCTCTCCATTTCCTCAAATTTAAACCTCACATCCTTACCTTCAATTTCCTTCCTCAACCCACCCCAGCCAACATATCCAGCCTAGCCTCTTACCTTATTGCCCCCAGCCTTGCACAGTGAAGATCCCAGTCTGGGTACCCCATTTGTCTACATCCCCCTTGACTGCTGTTAAGCTTCATTCCCTTCTAGACAGAGTGCTCTCCCAATCCCTGTTTGCCCAGCCAGCACCATCTACTCAGTGTTTGTCTGTAAGCTCCTCGGGGGCAAGATCCCTCATATCTGGTGTCCTGCGCAGCATCATGTGGTTAACAGCTAGCAAAGAATAAAATTACCAATACAGGTATCCAGAAAAGAAGATGGAATCACCCGGGACACGTCTTAAGAATAACCCCGTGGCAGGCATGCCACCGGACAGCCGGAAGAACACACAAAAGGGGTCCACTCAAAGAATCCCTCCATACAACAGTACTTAGACAGGGAAACTTATGGGACTTACATAGAAAAGATGCAGAGAGCAGCTCAGGATAGACAAGGATAGTGGAGCCTCGTTCATGCCCTAAGTGATGTCTGATGGCATGGGAAGGATTTGGATTCAGAATGAGATCCTGACCACATGCTGGGGGAGGGCTCAGAGCCCACAACAGGGTCTCTGCAGAGACACTTGTACTCTCACTTTACCAAGCTCCCAGCCTGCTGGATGCCTGGAGTTTGTGGGGTGGCCCCTGCAGTCAGAACCAAGCGTTTCAGGTGCCGCCCCTCATGTGGCCTGTGCTAATGTGCTTCCTCTGCAAAAACACTCCTCACTCTGTCCTTTGGTTTTAAGCTTGTTCCTGCATGGGGGCTTCCTGCTTAGCTCTCTGTGGCCTGGTTTACATGGGGGGTTTAGTTTGCACTAACTCAAGCCAGGTTGCATTGAAAACGCCTGCATGGACACAATGCAAATCTTTAAAGCGCAGTAACTCCCTGTTTGAAAGTAGAGTACAGAATTTGCAGCAAAGTGGAGTAAGTGCACAGTGGACTGAGTTAGCGTGTCTCTCCCCAGGCTGATTCCTAGAAAGCCCTGCCATTCTGCGCTGTGAAAACACCCCAGGATGGGAGCATGGGTACAAAGAATTCAAAGTGTTACCTGTTTGCTAGGTGGGGGTGACTGGCTGAAGCTGCTGGAGTCGCTGCTGTCAGAGCTATGGGGCATGGCTCGCGTCCCTCTGCCCAGGGCCTCTTCTGCTTCCTCTGTGTCCTTGGTGATCTTGGTTTCCTTTGGCTTTTACTCACCCCTCCCTTCCCCTGCCGTCTTTCCCTCTCTCCCTTGGTTACTTTCTTTGCCTCTTTCCCCGTCCCTCTCTTTGTCACGTTGTTGCTCTCCCTGTGTCACTTTCTCTGCCACTCTGCCCCAGTCCCTCCCTGCACCTCTCTCCTCTCTGTCACTGCACCTTGCAGTGATGTCTAGGTCTTAGGCTCCTGTGGTTTCTCGGAAGCTGCGAGGGACGTAAGCTGAAAGTCACATGGGCGGAAACTTTACGAAGAAGAAAAAAAGTTACATTGAGAAAAAAAACACACACATCTGGGAAAAACGAGCTTCAAAATAGCTTGAAAAACCCCCGACACCTTCAGGCGGTTTGAGAAACAGCGACAAAGTTTCAAATGAGACAAACAACCGGAGAGAAAAAAACCTAGCACAAGCTGCAAAACTCAGCCCCTCAGAGAGTAGGAGGCGGCGCATGGAGACACAGAAAATGCCAAAGCCGCTCATTTGTAAATGTAGCAAGCAGGGAGTTTGATCACGTGCCAGGTACCCTGGGCTCCCCACCCCATCTGCCAAGCCCAGTTTGGGAAGTTCCCTGACAGACTGAGTTGCAGACCTCCCACCTTCCCAGCCATCCACCCACCAAACAGCTGAGGTCCCCAGAAGTGATGTGGTTTGCAGGGGTCCTGGAGAGGAGACCAGGGCCATTGGCAAGTGCACGCACAGGAGATCTTTTTGTGCAGATTGTTCTGCATCTTTGGTACACAGGCTTCTGAGAGTGCCAAACCCCCCAGAAGGAGGAACATTGGGAGCAGGGGGGAGACTGCCTTTGACAATATTAATAGTTTCTGTTAGTCAAAGCTCTCCAAGCAGTTTAAAACATTAATTAATTAAGCTTCAACTCCCCACCACCAGCCTGGGAGGAACATATTATTATCCCTGTTACGTATGCAGGGAGACTGAGGCACATAGATGGGAAGTTGCTGTCAATAGCAGAGCCAGGAATCAAACCCAGGAGTCCTGATTCCCAGTTCCCACCCCAACCAACCACTAGACTTCAGCCCCTTGCAGAGCTGTGATTAGATCCCAGGAGTCCTGATGCCCAGTCTCCCCTGCCCTAACCATTAAACCATACTCCCTGCCAGAGCTAGGAATGGAACACAGGAGTCCTGACTCCCAACTCCCTGCTATAACCACTGGTGTAGTAGAAGGGGCCAGAGCTAATGAAGGATACCTGACCAGTATCTCATGTAGGGATACATGCCGTGGAAGGACACAGTCCCCGCACTCCTTGTTTACTCACATGTGGGCCATTTTACCAGCCTAAGATGGGAACGTTTTGCATTGTGATGGTTGATTGTGTCTTGGTTTTGTTGTTTTCCACTAAAAACACTATTAAAGCATAAATTCACCATTGGCCCCCCCATCCATCCCTTCACCAGCCCTGAGGTGCGGCAGGGCTCAGGGTGTTTGTGTCACCTTTGTATCTCCTCTACCCCAGGCTGGCCAGGGGATACTTCAGTCCCTGGTGCCATTTGGCATAGCCTGAGGGCCCCCAAGAGGCTATTGTGACAGCTGGGAATAGGTGGCGTGCAGCAATGCCTCCCAGGATGCCCCCCAAATACCTCTTGCAGTAGGGGCTCCTGAGGAGGTGGCTCCTTAGCCAAAGGAATTACCAAGAGGGCGGATCACCTAGTTTTATGATCCTTTTATGCCTTCAGACCCAGAGGGACAAAACACTGGGATGAGCTGGGCCCATTTGTCTTTTCTGATTTGCCCTCTCTCCCCTCCCCTTCTTTTCCTCCTCTCCATTAGTGTCTGCCTCCCCAGCCCCACCAAACTCTTCTCCACTCCTCAGTCTGTCCAAATCTCTCCCCCCCATTCTCTCCCCCCTTCAGTCGGCCCAGGGCAATGTCAAGCTACCTGAATGGGTAGCAGAGAAAGTGGGAAGAAAGCAGGAAGGCCAGGGTTAGAATAGAAGAGGCAGCAGGGAAGCATTGAGATTAATGGGGGAGCTGGGATGGGAGAGGTGCATATGGATAGTGGGGATCCTGCAACTCCAGCCTAAGGGGCATGGGCAGAGTTGACTGGGGGTCAGGACTGGACTAGCAGGCGGTGATGCAGCTCAGGTCTGTGCTGCATTAGCAGAGCCCTGGGGATGCTAGAACAGCAGCTGGCCACACTTCTGAGCACTGAGTTCCCTTTGCTTTCTTTAGTTCGGGACATGCTGAGAATCCCCCTAGCAAGGCAGGTCACAGCTGTGGGGTTCCAACCTGAGCGCCTGGGTGGAAACTAGTCAGTAATGCAGCGATGTTGTGAGCTTTGGGTTTGCAGATTAATTTTTATTTTCAGCGGCAAAGCAAACCAACAGGGCAGTAGAGAGCACATGTTGGTGGCTGGCACAGAAGGCTGCACAACTCAAGGTGGTTACTCCTGCTTTGGTCATTCATAGACACAACATGCATCCTCTCATGGGCAGGTACCGGTGAATGAAAACAAATGTGTGGCGCTCTTTATGGGTTTGTCTACATAAGGATATTGACTGGCATGGCTATAGCTGAATAATTATTCCCCATGGCTGTGGCAGTCAATTTCCTTGCGTAGACAAGCCCTCGCTAATTTGTATGGGCCCCACCATCAGAGTGTCTGAGCACCTTACAGTCTTTAACGTATTTACCCTCCCAACAACCTGGTGTGGTAGAGAAGTGCCAGTGCAGCTTACAGACAGGGAGTGGAGGCCTGAATTCAGTGCCTGAATGTCTACACTGCAAAAAAACCCATTGCAGTGAGTCTCAAAACCCAGCTCAACCGACTCAGGCTCACGGGGCTACAATCAGCAGTGTGGATGCTCTTGCTCAGGCTGGAGCTCAGGCTCTGTGACCACCTCCGCCACCAGCCGGGTTTCAGAGCCCAGACTCTAGCCTGAGTGGGAACGTCTCCGTGCTGTTTTTAGCCCCATCACGTGATCCCCACGAGCCTGAGTCCGTTGACCCAGGCTCTGAGACTCATTGCCACAGGGTTTTTTTGCAGTGTAGACGTACCCTGAAAGACGAAGGCCTACAGCAGGGTTCTCAGACTTCTGTACTGGTGACCCCTTTCACACAGCAAGCCTCTGAGTGCAACCCCCTTATACATTAAAAACGTGTTTTTATATATTTAACACCATTATAAATGCTGAAGGCAAAGCGGGGTTTGGGGTGGAGGCTGACAGCTTGTGATAACCTCACGACCCCCTTAGGGGTCCTGACCCCCAGTTTGAGAACCCCTGGCCTACAGCTTCCCAAGTGGCTAGTGGGAAGCCTTGTTTTTCGTTTGCTCAACCAGAAGCACCTGGAAGTGGCCTGATTTTCAGAAAGTGCTGAGCCCTTTCAAAATCAGAACCTTAAAAAAGCATCTTATGTTGGGCTCCTACAAACTGGGGCCCACCCACCCAATCACTTTTGAAGAGGTAGGCCTATGGGATTTACCCAGCATCATAGAGGCAACCTGTGGCAACGCAGGGAACAGAACCCAAGTCTTTTAAGTCCCAGGCTAGTGTCCAAATAACTGAAGCACCCATCCTTTCCAGTGCCTGCCTCTCTCCCTCCCTGTGATGCTTCTGTCTCCATGGGCCGCTGTTTTCTCCAGAGTGCAGCCCTGGATTCCTAATGTGCCAAAGGGGCCCCCACTTCCACAGCTGGTAAGTGTATCTCACAGTCAAGCCAGCCACCAAGGCGACAGAAGGGGGGGGGGAAGGGGGAAGTATATAAACTGGTCTGAAAGATTCAATGAGCAAGAGTAAAACTGAGACAAAGCATGAAAAGCTTGAGTGAGCTCTGTCCTTTGCATAGCTGACAGGCAGATTCTGCTCTCGGTTACACCACGGTGTGAGTCCAGAGCCATCTCCGTGCCTGCTCCCTGAACATACACTAGCCTAGGTGACAGCACACTTGGCCCCAGTGATTTTCTGAGCTCTCCACCTGGCCGGAGAGCACTGAGGAGTGGAGAATGAAAATGGAGGTTCTTCTCTGCTTTCTGCACACAGACGAGAACCCTGAGGCTCCACAGTAATGTGCTCAAAAGCCTATTTAATTGATTCCTTTCCCTGCTCTCCCTCACCAACTTCATCCCCATTCCCACCATGCCTTCATAGAACCACAGGGTTAGAAGGGGCCACAAGGGTCATCTAGTCTAACACTCACAAATTCTGAAGTGAGACGGAGGTAACTAATCCTCCCGCTCACTCCAGCTCTAAAAAGTTCATCACCATCCAGCCTCCCTGATCTGATCCTCAAAGCTACTCCCTTCCCCTCCGTCGAATCCCTCCTCTGCTGTGATGCCATGGGGCTCAGCCCACTGATGAGGGCTCAAGGGCCAGCTGGGGAGAGTTGTCACTTTATATATTTATAATAATACTAATATTGCCAATGTCTGTACAAATGGTATCAGAGTTCAATTGTCTCTCTCATCCCATATGTCATTGGTCTGCTTAGATGGTAAACTCTTTGGGGCATGGACCAAGTTGTCATGTGTTTGCACAGTGCCCAGCACAACTGCACCCCGATCCTGGGTTGAGCCTGGGGTGTTACTATAATACAAAGATTAAATTATAAGTTTCTACTTGACTACAGCTGGTGACTAACAGCTTTGTTCTTCTCTAAAGCTGCACAACCTCTTACACAGAGACAGACACAGGATCTACAAGCCCTTCAGACCATAGCAGTACTAAGAGCACTCCTTCCTTAGGTAAAAACATCTCTAACCGTGCTATAGGGCAAATGTGCCGAATTCTTTTCTTCAACAGGCTAATAAGCCCAGTGGATACAGGAAATGCAG
Source organism: Trachemys scripta elegans (assembly GCF_013100865.1). Classification (NCBI taxonomy): domain Eukaryota; kingdom Metazoa; phylum Chordata; order Testudines; family Emydidae; genus Trachemys; species Trachemys scripta. The sequence goes on from NC_048301.1 coordinate 42,090,354, forward strand.
GGGTCATGGTGCAGTCTGACCTCAGGAAAGCATCTGATGTTCTTTGAGGGTAACTAGAGGGATGGGGATTCCCTGGAATGAGCAATACAAAATTAGTTAAACACTGATTTGAGAGAATAATTATCCATTGTTCCAGGGGAGGAGGTATCGAGTGTGATCCATTCAGAAGGGAGCTACTCTCTGTCCAGCCCTGGTCAATATTTTCATTAACAGCTTGGGGGATGGAGTGTAGACTCTGCTGGGCAGCGATAACAAGTTGGGAGAGAATCACAAACACTTTGGAGGAACAGATATTAAATCGTGATCCAGATGAAGGGGGGGGGGCTGGAAATGTGCATTGCCAAGGCTGTGTGTGGTTAGAAGCCAGCACATCCTGTACTGTGTGGGACCTCAATACAGGCAGCACCTCTACTCTGAAGAGGTTGTGCTGGATGCAGGCAATGAGGAAGTTGGCTATCTTGGGTAGCCTGCCTGCCCTTAGCAGAAGCCTGCACTTCAGGACTAGGCGACAGTTCTAGTTCTCTCTATGGCCAGTTGACCACCCACCTCTGCTTAAGGCTGGACAAGTAAATGGACAATGGATGCTAGCAAAACTATGTCAGCTGTGACTGAACACAGGATAAGTGAGATTCTGACTCCAGTCTCCTGGCTAGGAGGACACCACAGCCTTTGGAGCTGGAATCTGGGACTGGATGGTTTGGTGGCTATCTGACACAGTTGCAAGGTTGTTTGGTTCTCAGCAGCCCAGTCACTTTCTTCATACCCAGGAGAGCAAGAGCAGAAGAAACCATCTGGCAGTGGCTCCATTAACAGCTGCTTGTACTTGGCTGAGAGCAGTTCAGGGACCCAGCTGGGGCCACAAACTCTCCCCTGGGACCTTTTGAGTTTCTTGAGCTTAATCACAGCAGCAGGGAGGCAGTTATCTGCGGTGTTGAAGGGACTAAAACCAAAAGTCAGGTTTCTGCCACTATTGTACCTGCTCAGCTCTGGGGAGTGAAGATACTTCTCAGTGGAGACTGGCGTTCAAGGAGTGGGAGGCAGGCAGGCAGCATTGTTCTGGTTCCTTTTCTCTTCTGAATAACAATGACCACTTCAGAGCAGCCCAGCCAGAGGGGGAACCCCCTGGAATATCTTCACCGGGGCCACAAGGGACAATCCAGGAGGCTGCAGGACTGCAGCATCTCCACTGCAGTCTCCTCTGCCATGTGGTAATGCTACATAAGCCCAGAAAGATTCACTGTTTCCTAACTGGACAAGGAACTTTATTGGGACAGGAAAACACTAAAGCTTCTGCCTAGAGCCTGATCCAACCCTCTCTAGCCTGCTGCAGATTTAAAGGAACAGTACACACTTTTGTACATCTCTCTCCCCCCCAAAAAACCCTGGTTTTCTGTACAACCAACATTTCACAAGAATTACTATTTAACAACAAATCACAGAGCCAAAGAAGTTACTGGCATCACCATTCTGTAGCTGCCAGTATTTTTCAGCTTCATGTGTAATACTTTATCGAAATTATTTCGGAACCAAGTTTCTTTGCAAATAATGTGCTACATCAATTTAACAAAAACTGGGTGTGATTGGTTGTTGGTGATCCCTCTGTTGACACACTTTCTTGTCAACTGCTGGGAATGGGCCACATCCACTCTAATTGAATTGGCCTCGTTAGCACTGACCCCCACTTGGTAAGGTAACTCCCATCTTTTCATGTGCTGTATATTTATAGCTGCCTACCGTATTTTTCACTCCATGCATCTGATGAAGTGGGTTGTAGCCCACAAAAGCTTATGCCCAAATAAATGTATTAGTTTCTAAGGTGCAACAAGGACTCTTCATTAGATTAAAAGCTGTGGTGGATGAAGTCTTCTCTATCATGCTAGGTTGCCAACATTGTATTTCAAAAATAAGGGACTGTTTTCTTAGCACTCTTCCTCCCGTCACGCACTCTCCTGCCAGCAGGCCTCAACCCTGACTGAAGTAGGAGCAACTATCTATAGGGGTAACAAAGGTAGCTCAGTCTCCACAGCCACATGACTTTTGATCTCTCTGTTGTGTTTGCCAATTAGTACAAAGGTAGGTGGTGAGTTTGGGACATGGGAGCTAAACTGAGTCCCAATGTCTCCCTCCCATGCTCTAGGCTCTTTGCCCAGCCATTCCCCATTCCTTGTCCCCTGTCTCCTTGCCCAGCCAGTCCCTGTCCCTCCTCCCCTCTCAGCTCAATCCTCCTCATCTGACCACAGTTTCCCTCCCCACCTACTGGCTGCCCCTCTAATTCCCTCCTAGCTCCCAGTTCCTCTCCCCACCCCAACTTCCAGTCCTAGTTATTCTCCTCCCCCTGCCAGCCCCCAGTCCCAGTTTCCACCTCTCAGGCTCCTTATTCCAATCTACCTCCCTCTAGGGTTACCATACGTCCTCTTTTTCCCGGACATGTCCGGCTTTTCGGCAGTCAAACCCCCATCCGGGGGGAATTGCCAAAAAGCCGAACATGTCCGGGAAAATGGCGGCTCTGCTCCTCCCCGACTCTTCGGCTCTGTTTAAGAGCCGGGCTGCCCAAGCGCTACTGGCTTCAGGCAGCCCCCCTTGCCTCTGGACCCTGCGCCGCCGGAGCCCGGGAAGGGAAGTGCCCGGCTGGGGGCGCAGGGTCTGGAGGCAGGGGGCTGCCTGAAGCCGGTAGCGCTCGGGCAGCCCGGCTCTTAAACAGAGC